>NC_071118.1:827500-1127500 GCF_024256425.1 Clarias gariepinus | reverse complement strand
ACACAGGAAATTCCACAGCGCTGTAACTGTAGGGGACTGTCGCTTTCTTTTTTTTTCTAAGGGAATGACCCAAAAACACATCAATATCATATTCTCGGAATATAAAGAAAGCCTTAAAATGGGGGTTTGCGGGGGTGGAGGTGGGGGGGGGGGAGGATGGGTTATGTAAGGGGACGATGACAAATATAAATCACTTGACGTAAAGACATTTCTGAGATCCGTAATGTCCGAGTGTGCTCCGGGCCTGCTAGGGTCAATCAGCATCAGCTCTGAATAAAGACACCTAATGAATAGAATCCTAATGGATTCAGCACAGTGTCTATATATATTCTATTCTATAATATATATATATATATATAAATTGTTAAAAGCGCTATACAAATAAATTGAATATAATATAATATATTTTATCGGCGTCTCCCCCAGCGCTGGTGCTGGTTCCTTCCTTCCTTCATTGTGTATTATATGTTCTACCTGAACAGTAGTTTACCTTCGCAGCTAAAAAGTGTTTTTCAAGCTGTAGCGACATTGCAGTTGTTTTAAAATGAATGAAACCCAGTCAGTGAGCTAATGATGACCAAGTGATATGTTTTTCCCTATTTGTAATAGATGCTGATTCGATTCTTGCCCCTGTTACAAATGCAACCATTATGCAAACTAGTGGTGTAACCCAACAACCCCAGCATGGCACTGGAAACGCCAGAAGGCGCGAGGGAGAAAAATCCCAGAGGTGGAAAGAGAAAAGCCCGTCTCGTCAGCGTGGCGTGTGCAAACTGGCGCTGAAGCTTCCTCAATCGTCCTGAACCTCACACAGACACACGGCTCATCCCGCTCCCATTGTTTATGATCGTATCTCACCAGACGATTACTAAGCATAAATGTAAAGCACACAGCAAAAGTAAGTACACCCCGTGGTTTGTTGTTTTAAATGTCAAACGATTTATAAGAGTGTCAGTTACAGTCATCGCGTTACTTCTAATTTATACAACACTTTGTTCCGACCGATTGTAACTGAGAGTACAGTGCTTGGTCTTGGTCTGTATTTCGAGAGCCACAAATAGCCAGAATCAAATTCCTTGTGTGTGGAAACAAACCTGGAGAATAAGACTGGATTCTGAAATGGAGCGCACCATGAGTGCTGATAACAGACAGTAACAGCACTGTGAGGTGTAACTCTGTGTATGAGTGGGCGTGTCCCAGGTGTTGTCCAGTGGTTAATGGCGTGGGTGAGAGTAGGTCTGTACGGTCCGCAGTACTGAGGAGAGAGCAGCTGTCTGACTAAACCCACATTCACACCCAGTCACAGAAGCACTTTCAGTAAAAGTTAAACAACATAGTACGTAATCGATTCAAATTTTTTTCGAAATGCATCTGAATCGTCCGTGTTCTTTTATTTATAGCTACAAAGCTAACTAGCACGTTGAAACAGTGTGTGTGTGCATTGCCAAGTTATTTATCTGCACTAGTTTAAAGACATGCCAGGCTTTTGCATGAAATCTCCAGGATTATGTTGCATTTGTATTAAAACTTATATATTTGTATTTTTGGAACATGCTTCATTTAATCAGTTCATTAGCTTCGTTTTAAATTATTATTTATTTATTTATTTTATTTTATTATTTTTTTTGTAAATTACACTTTTTGTGTCAAAGTAAAATCTTTTATTTCCGTACTCTATATCAAGCTTTAGTTCTGATGCCGGACTCAATCCGCGTCAGCACACGTTTCTGCGGAGATGTTCTACCATCCTCGAGATTCTTCTGAATTCTTTTCAGCTGCTCATGTTGTATCTCTTTATAAAAAAAAAATAAAATAGTACAGGTCAATTTTTTTAAAACTTTTTTTCCTTCTTTAGAAGAAAGCTGTTGCCTAATTTTGGCAATTTGTTGTGCTTTTGGTCATGATCATGCTGAAACATTCCTCTTCTGGTCACTGTGAGTCATCCTCACCAGGCAGTATTTTGGTATCTCCACAGGCGTTCATGGTGCTATCTACAGTATAATCTATAAATGGCACCCAACAGCGTCTGCACCCACACGGGTCCATGTCATCACACGCACTGATCCGTGCTTCCTGATCAGGTTCCCGTCAAACAAATTCATTTCTTGCTCATTTTAGTGCCAGAAAAGCAAGTAAGGGTTTTTTCCTCCAACGCCTGATGTGATGAAAATCTTTCCGCTGTTTCAGAATCTCAGATTTCCACTGATGACCTCTGTGCCAAGTCTGCAGCCAGATCAGAGCGCGATCACGCAAGTAGCGTGCACCCGGCACGGCGTGTTATTTTAGCAGCACAGCCGCTGCTCTGGTCTGATTAGCGGTACTGTAGCTCGTCCTGATTACTGCTGGTTCCTCTGATTTGTAAGTAGTTCCTGGTCGTCTCGTATCCGTTTCCATCACTGAAATGAAAAATCTGACCTTTCAGTTCCTCTGTTCTATTCAAAAGAGGAGCAAGTGTGTGAAAATGGATGTAGAAGGTAATAAGGATGTTCATTTGCACAAGTTCGATTTGTTATCATAAATGGATTTGGTGGCGTTTGCTAGTGTTAGCATTACCGCTAGCTCATTCAGTGCTTCTCTTGCAAATAAGACGATGCTGGTAATTAATTACTCACATAATTTATAGCTAACTGACTGTTCTGGGTTCGAATCCCAAATAGCATTAAATAATGGAAAGCTAGTGCACTATGTAGGACGTACAATCCCTTGTACAATCCACGCACCAAGTAGCGCCCTTAACCAGGGGTTAAAAAGGGATTTGGGATTCAGCCTCGTCTTAGACGCTAGTTAGCTTTGTAGCTCGTGTTAGCCGTGAACAGAACAACACAGACGGTTCAGGGGCGATTGGGAGCGACTTGTTCAAACGACAGTGTGTTTATGACGACATAACGTTATCAGATGTGGCCGCCGAGGGCAGACGTCATGATGTTACATACCAAAGATCAATACTGAACCTCCCACACAGGAAACTCTCTCGCCACGCCTCTTACAGTACGTGGAGTAAATACACCATAAACCTGTCGTCCTAGTGTTTGATTGGCATCTGGTGATAATCATCTCAGGGCTCGACAAACAAGTCATTCACAGATGAATTTCAAAAGTTTTGGACCTCATTCCTGATGTGCACATGCACGAATGATTATTATTATTTTTTTTACATACTTGGACTCTCTGTCTTTCTCTCTCTCTCTCTCTCTCTCTCGCTTGTACAAACACACACAATTTGTCACCCAACCAAACTCTCAGGTGTGCTTACTCTGTGCTCACCAGGGTTGCCAGATTACACTGACCCAATCGCATTGAAGCAATGATGAAAATTAAAATTAAATAAAATACCCAACTATAACAGCATCAGCATTGACACTTGCATGCAATCCATCACAAAACACATTAATAAAATTGTGCATGTTTTTGCATATAAACACAATCAAAGCATTTAGAAAAGACATGTAAATAAGGTAAAATATGAAATAAATAGACTTTAAACCTCACTTAACCTTAATTTATGATTCCCCTTGATACCGGTTGCTTTAAAAACTAAAACTTAAAACGTCTCCCTTTTCTTCTTGCTACCGTCCTTGAGAACATTCTTGGAACTCATGGTGCTACAGCTTCACTAAATCTTGCATAAAATGCAAAAAAAACAAACATAAATATATAGAAATATAGAATTTTCATATATATATATATATATATATATAGAAATATTCTAGTCATTTGTTTTAGTCGGTACCTTCTTGCTTTGAGTTGAGTAACTGTGGAGAAAAAAGAAGAAACAAAAAAATAAAGAAGTACAAATAGTCAAACAAAACAAAGAATCATTAAGCCTGATATTGCACTTCTTAATACACTGAGCATCTTTAATGTTTATTTTGTTTAAAAATGTTTAGAAGTTCCTTGCTTGAAGTGTAAATACAACATAAAATTATATTTCTCTCTTTTTTTATTTCTTATCTGATCAGCGACACAAAATAAAAACGATTCGATCCGAGTTCCGTTATCCGTTGCACTCCGATCAGCTGCTCCACAAAATGTTGTCGTAATCATGGAAATTAAAACCTATCATCATCATCATCATCATCATTTCTAATAAATGAGTTGTTTTTCTTGTATTTGTTACCAGTCACGGGGTTTTAAATAAATCCGGTTAACATACAGTAACCTCGCCAGTGTGTGTGCAGTTTTCTATCTAGCGTTGTACCAGAGTGTGTTCGCATGCTTGAATCTGATTCGCATTTAATCAAAGTGTGCATTATATTTCATGTAACAGCGCAGGTAGATCTTAACATTAATGCGCTTGTTCTAATGTCGCTGTGACTGTTGCCATAGTAACAGGGACTTACATTGCATATTTGAAGATTAATTATAAACATTTAAATTGAGTTGTTGTTTAACAAAAATTCTTTTATTATCATTGATTTTTTTAATTTTATTTTGTAAGATGTTTCTTTACCATGTATGGATGGTTTTGCGTGTTTTGTGTGTGTGTGTGTTAGTGTGTATGTGTACATGTTTAATACACATATTTGCTTAAATAATGCTTTAATAATCCAGTGCATGTTGTCAAAGTTTCATTTTCATCACAGCTGTTGCTACCTCATAAACCAGCCTGACCTATTGTTATTGTAGGGTTTCGTTTGTACTTTCTGTCACACACACACACACACGAATTTCCTCTGGGTTCTCCAGGTTCCTCCTACCAGCTAAAATTTAAAACATTCCGCTGTGTATGAATTAGTGTATTAAAAAAAAATCAAATCAAATCAATGCAAATGAATCTTTTACTAGTGCCGTGTGCTGGACCGAGCTCCCTTATATCCCCCCCCCCCCCCCCCCCAACAGCCCCCCCTCACACTCGGGCAGGCCCCGGACACTGCGACTGAGATTTCGTTTTTATAGGTGCATTCGTGTTAAACTGGGACTTATGGTGAAATTTCTGGTGAATTAAGTCATAAAGGCGATTGACGTGTACAGAAAACTTTAAGTACAGTCATTACCACATCACCGGACAGTCCTGACCTCGCCTCAAGACATCCCACACATTCGGGAAAGCCGGTAAAGGAGTTTTCGGGAGGCCGGCGTTTCTGACCTGAAGCTCCGGCGTCCTGAGAAGAGCTTCTACCTTGATGGTGTCCAAGCGCTAGTGAAACTCTGGGATAAGTGCATTAGTGTAGCAGGGGATTATATAGAGAAATAAAGGGAGTTTTCTGCACTATCAAATGTCCTGCCTTGACTTGAACGCCCATGTTATGATGGTGTCTTCAGGTCTTGTTTCTGTGACATGCTGGGGTTAAAAGACATGCGCAGCATAAGTAACGCAACACTTAATTAAAGATTGACGTAATGAACAGTTAAATACGGTGGCCCTGAAGTGCAATACAAATTAACAAAACGGAAAACAAAATAAATTCAAAACCAAATTAACAAAACGGAAAACAAAATAACTAATATCTGACTGGCCGAGAAGTGCAATACCAATTAACAAAAACGGAAAACAAAATAACAAATTCAAAACCAAATAACAAAACGCTAAATATTTTTTTTTGGAGGGGGTTTTGTTGTTTTGTTTTTGGTTTTGGTATTTTGTTTTCGGATTTGTTAATTTGGTTTTGAATTTGTTAATTTGGTTTCCGTTTTGTTAATTTGTAGTGCACTTCTCGGCCAGTCCGATACAAACCGGAAAAGGTAGGTATAGTTTGCGAACTTATAGGTATAGGAACTTGTTTCTTTATCTTTGTTTCTTGTGAGTTCTGCTTCACTTTAAACTATGATGGCCGTGAAGTGCAAAAAAATTAACAAAACTGACTTCAGGGCCACCGTAAGAACGCCATATTTGAAACCACAATAATGTTTGCACATTCATACACACAAATCTACTGCTACTACAGTACTTCCTGTATATCTTGAATGACAGATGTCTCGTCCAATTAGCGGTAAGCATTTCATTCGCTAACTATACCTACCTTTTCCGGTTTGTATCGGACTGGCTGAGAGGTGCAATACAAGTTAACAAATTTAAAACCAAATTAACAAATCCGAAAACAAAATACCAAAAACAAAAACAAAACAACAAAACTCCCCTCCTCCAAAAAAAATAGTTTTGGGTTTTGTTATTTGGTTTTTAATTTGTTTTCCGTTTTGTTAATTTGTATTGCACTTCCCGGCCAGTCAGATATTAGTTATTTTGTTTCCCGTTTTGTTAATTTGGTTTTAAATTTGTTATTTTGTTTTGGGTTTTGTTATTTTGTTTTCAGTTTTGTTAATTTGTTTTGCACTTCAGGGCCACCGTAGTTAAACAAGGCAGAAATGATAAGACTTCAAGAGGACATTAGAATAATTTCAGGTTGAATGAGAGAAGGAGAAGAATAGAGTCAGCTGTGAAGTCAGAACCTGCTTACAGGCAGAGACAACACCAAGACGTCTTGGACAATGCTAGGCTTCTGCGCAACTTTGTGTCCACAGTTTGGTGACGGCCCTATTTGATTCCAACATGACTCCACCCCCGAGCACAAAGAGAGGACTATAAACACATGGTTTAATGAGTTCAGTGTGGAAGGACTCGACCGGCCCCAACACAGAGCCCTGACCTTAACGCCATCGAAGACCTTTGGGACGAACTGGAACAGAGATTGTGAGCCAGATCTTCTCATCTAACATCAGTGTCTGACCTCATAAACGCTCTACAGAATGAATGGACACGAATTCCCACAGAAACACTCCAACATCTTCTGGACGGCCTTCCGAAAAGAGTGGACGCTGTTAGAGCTGCACAACCAAAAGGAGGACCGACTCCATACTGAAGTATAAATCGTGTACAAATCAGTTGTCCAACCTCAATGTGCACTTAATATGACGTAAATCACTTCTGATCCACTGTAGTGTTCTAATGCAGCTGACCCGAAAGTGAACAAGGGGCGTGAGAGCATCCAGGAGTAGAGCAGGTCAGATGGAAGAAGGGGGCGGGGCTTCAAAAAGGCGACAGTTAATATTGGAGAAATCAAAAACACCTGCGCGGATCATCCCAGGTTCATATGGCCACTGGATTATTTTTATTGTTTATTTTTATTTGATTTAGTGTAATAGAAATGCAGAAAGGTTAGCGGGCCTGCTAATATAATATAATGTAACATATTGCGATATAGTATAATATAATGTAATATAATAATGTAATATAATGTAATGTTATGTAATATCTATGAATCAGAGGTAGACTGTGGAATCCCCGGAGCGGTTAGTGATCCAGACGCCGTCTGCCCTCTGCACCCGTCTCTGACTCGCCCTGGTGCCCCGCCTCTGGTTGGAGATCTCGTCACATGGAGGCCCCGTGTGGTTGGTGTTTGGTGACTGGGGACGGTTCCACTTTACCATGAAGACGGTCCTGGACTGATTGTTATGATTCATGCATATTTTCGTACTTTTTAAATTTATTTCCATATTTTCTTTATTCTGTAAAGTTGCTTTGCGACAATGAGCATTGTAAAAAACAAGATCTTATATCATTTAAAACTGAATTTAATTTAATGTCATTTACATTTCTATTTTGTGCATTGCAATCTCCGGTTCGATTTTGCAGCACTAACGTTTACTGTCTGATTTGTCACTCAAGCAGCTCCATGTCTTACAGATTTTTTAAGTATTAAAATCTACAAAAGTATCTAATAAGAACTGAAACTCTGTGTAACTTGTGTAGTCGATTGTGTAAATGTCACATCAAGTGTTTTTTTTTTCCTTTACGATTTTCAGCTTCACACTCCAGTGCAGTAGGTGGCGGTATTACACCAACTCTTGCTAGCTTTTTAACGTTTATATATGTTTACCTACTGTAGACTAGGGGTTGGCAACCCGCGGCTCCTGAGCCACATGTGACTTTGGAAAAAATAAATAATGAGTATTTAATTTAAATGTATTTTATTTTACTTTTTACGCAGACGGCATTTTTGGTTTGCTGAAGATGAAAAAAAATTAAGTTCGGCTTTTTATTTCATAAATACGAAATAGACATCAAGTTCTGTATATTATCAAACGTAACCTTCAACCCAGGTTTTTGTTGCATGCAGAAATAAAATTTCATTTTCTCTGTAACATTTAATTGATTTCATAAACGCAACACACCACACACCCTTTTTTAGGCATGGTATAGCATAATAAAATATAACGCTAAATATATTACTGGATATAATAATCTGAATAAAGGCATCATGTATAATAGATGATGAAGTATTTTGTAAACTTGTTTGAGACAAAAGTTCTTGTTTTTATCTTGAATAAAAAAATCATAAACTAATTGTTTACGCTCACATGAACTGTGTCTCGGTTCGAGACGCTTCTAACTTTATGCAGACGTGGTGACGATAAACCCTACTTGTCTAAGGAGATAATCCATCTGATGGGAGCAGATTAACAGAATGAGGGGTGAGAAGGAAAGAACTGGGAAAGCACAGAACCATGGAGTAGAAATGTTCATATTTTAATTAAAAACACATTCCATATCATTAAAATAAGCCAACGTTTTTGCCATTTCTCCTTGGACAGAACGGAGGCCGTTTAAAAACACGAAGGACGTTCACATATCTTCTTAGAACCGCGCCGAGACCGTCAGTCACTCGGAACTTCCTTTTTCCCTCGGGCCCTACGTTCATGATTAGACCCCGTTTTTAAAATACAGCACTCAGTGAGAAAGAGAGAGCGAGAGAGAGATAGTGCCATGGAAACCTGGAGGAAACGAAGAGAATTGTCGCGACACGTGACGCAGCAGCGCAGAGGATCGATGCCTCGGATCTCATCTAGATTACAGATGTAGAGCACCGAGTGCGATGTGACGCTTCCCCTGTTTCAAAGCACATGAGCCGAAATCTAGACGAAAGGTCAAACAGCTGATTTATTACACAAAAGAAAAAAAAAGAAAAAAAATCCCACAGCTTCGCTTCTGCAGAACCTAAAAAAAAAGAAAAAAGGAGAAAGAAACCAAAAGCCGATTGACTTGAGATTGTTTTAAGAGCGCAGCAAGAAGGTCGCCAAGATGCTCACCTGACTTTAAGAGAGACAGACATTTGAATGAATGAATGAATGAATGAATGAATATAATGAAATCCTTCTTTTATATATTTATATATATATATGCTTATATTCCCTAATTAGTTCAGGAGAAAAGTTTTCAGTTAAAAACTAAACGAATTACAAAAAGCGATTGGTTAAAGGCCGAGACGAGGTCTGGCTGTAGAAAAGTCTCACAGAGTTTCAGACGTCCGTATTTCAGGTCTGCCTTGCAGACATAACAAAAATTTTAAACAAAACAAGAAGAGAAGAGAAAGCACTTCATGAATCTTCTCACGTCCGTCTTTAGAGCAGCGCGCTTGCAGTCCAGGCAAGATCTCAAACGTTCTGCAGAAAACGAGACGGAAAAAAAAGAAGAAGAAGAAAAAAGGCCAGTTTTTTTTTTTTTTTTTAGCGTCAGTTCTCGACAGGCGGCGGCTGGCTGACGATCACTTGCACCACGTAGTCTTTGGAGATGTTGAGCTCGTGCAGCTTCATGCGGTCGCTGAGCGGCCGGCCCGAGAAGAACCAGCGCTGACTGGACGCCTCCAGGCCCTCCTGAGACTGCAGACGCCGCTTCATGAACAGCACGCTGTCTCCCGAGCGCACGGCCAGACGCAGGTCGCGACCCGTCGAGAGACGCAGACGCAGCTGGCACTCGTGGCCCTCGGTGGGCGGGGCCTCGGGGGCCTCGGGCGTCTCCGTCTCGCTCTTTTCCTCGATCATGTTGACGGGCGGAGAGAGGCAGTACACGGGCAGCTGGTAGCGGTTACCCAGCTCGTCATAGCACTCGGTTAGAGCACCTGGGTTAGAAACACACACAAAAACAGATATCTATGTGAGAAATGAAGGATCAGGTTAGGAGTTGTCTCAATGTTATAATCACCATATTTATTTTTCCTAACACTCAATCATGTCACCGTGAAATAGATTTTAAGGGGAAAAAAAGAACAGAAAACAGAAAAATTAAAAAGATCAAAATCAGAAACAAAAATAATCTTTGTTATTATTTGAATAAATAAAAAGAAATTGCCAATAATGGAAATTATTGAATTTAATTTATTTAATGGAATTATATATTTATTTTTAAAGTATTTGTAAGCATTTATTTATTTATACAAAATATTTAATATTATACTTAATATTAATAAATAAACATTTATTTTAACTATTTATTTACATATTTAATAGACACAAATATTTAATTTCCTTATTTATACTAAATATATAATATAAAAATTTTATGTAAATATTCATTCATAATATATATATATATATATATATATATATATATATATATATATATATATATATATATATTTTATATACATATTTTTTGACAAAAATTAGTTAAACATGGACATTTCAGATCTCTTGTTTATTATTAACTAATCTTTAGTTTTTTCATAAAAAAAAGACTTCTAATTAGATTAGAAACAAAGTGTTTTCTTTTACATTTGCCAATAATTGTTTTATATAATTATAAAAACAAAAAAAAATAAAACAAATAATAATAATAATAATAATAATAATAATAAATAATAATACTAAATAATAATCATAATAGGGGAAGTCACTCAGAGATGGAACGCGGCAGCAGAAACCTAAAGCAGAGAGGAAAAAAAAGAAGCTCCCTGGTGGAGTGTCAGGGAAAGTTTCACCTCGTTGGAAATCCATGACACAAAAGGTAAATCTGCTACGCGTGTCGGTTCGTCCCTCTGTGACAGTTTCGGGTCGAGGGTCATCTCTACATGACCTCATGTCACTGACATTTTGGGTCGAGCCGAGCTCTGTTTAATCAATTCAAGTCATGCGTTGTGGATTAGTGGTGAGGCTGTTGGGGTTTCACTGGCGATGACGCAAGACTGTATATACTGTACAGTCACACAATAACTTTCACTAAAAGACAGTGAGGGGAAACTGAAGTGATTCAAAGCCCACACGTTCCTGCCCTCCCGTTGTCACCCAGCACAGGTTCTCTTTTCAATTTCTAAATGACCGTGTGAAAATCCCCTGGTTTAAAGAACCGCAAACCTCAACCTGAAGCGAGAAACCTACAGTACAGTAGCTTGTGAATGACGGCGCGAGGGCCTCGCTGCGATCCGAGCGCTTGTGTGAAGCTTTTACACCTCTGTCACTCGCGTGGAGAAATGAAAAAAGGATCAGACACACTGATTAACACGTGTTGGTCCAAACACTGGGATTATACACGCTTTGATTTAGACGTGCACTTACGGATGAAGTGTTCAGATGCAATACCAAGGTAACCACTGGTCAAGCATCGAACTTTAAACATCTACAAAAGACACTTAGTTTTTCTTAACAAATCTAATTTGTTGACATTATTAAACACCTTCGAATGTAACGTCAATCTTCTCGGCTAAATCAGATTCACAATTTCTTGTTTTTTTTAGGCCTCGTTTACACGATCAGTTAAATGTGACCCAATTCCTAGTCAGTTCAGTTTAAGATTAAATTTAAGGCTCGAGCAGAGACAAATCTGTGTTCAAGGATATTTCTGATAACTGAGCAGGACTACGAATGGTCCTGGCTCCAGTGTCAGCCAAAAATCGTTTCTTAAATCTAAGTAGTCATGGGTCGTTTATGAATGATTCGTTCTTTTTTAACGAGTCTTTAACTTGACTCGGAAGAACGAGTCGTCTCGGAGAGTGATTCAATGGTTTTATCCTGGGCGCGCATGCACAAAGCATCGCATAACCTCTGTAGGTTATGTGCAGGAAACAAAAATGAGCGGTTCAACTCATGAATCTTCTGGTCCAAGTCATTCATTCTTTTATCACGTGCATTAGATTCAAAAGAACGAACGACTCGGACTAGAAGATATGAAAGTTGAGCTACTCATTCTGTTTATCATAATACATCCTTAGCTGCATTTTAATATTTTTATTATTGGAACTAAAGCCAAAATTTGTGCATGTACACTGTTAACTATTCACACATCAGCAGGAAGCGCAGCATCCTGTGTGGTAAAAGCGAGTTTGCTTAGAATTGTAACAAAATCTACAAACAATTTAATATCAAATCAGGATATTTATAGAATCTTGACACTAATTGATCGAATTGATTGAAAGTTCCACTTCGAAACCTGATAAGGAGAGAAAACCTTGTTTTGGCTCTGACACGCGTCTAATGCATTTAGTTTCCAGACACTGGGTCGCAGCCCACAGGTGAGGCGCAGGAGACTATATCTGGGGTGTCTGCATTTTGGTGTATCTGCAGTACAGCTTTTAGTCCTACGGGGTAGCATGAAAATTTTCTCCCATTGTCACAGTTTCCGTCTGCAGTCTGCAACGAATCAGACAGTCTGTGAACTCTGATTATAAACGCGTTCATTTGGAATTATTTGTAAAGTCTAGTTTCATTGTTGACTTTTAACATATTTTAACATTTTCAACAAGACATGCATATAAGGTTATGATTTATCATCATATGTATCTCTCTAAAAACATCTAGTTTACGAGTCGAGGTAATACAATGCAATGTTTAAATGGCAATAAAAATGATCAGTAACATTCCTTCATGCACATATAAACTTTTCTCAAGATTTATAAATAACGCTTTTCGTGAGCTGGCTCGTGATGGTTCGTCATTGCATTCCTTTTCAATAAAGTTTTCAAAACACTGATCTAAACAACATCATTTTAAATCTTTTAGACGTACATAAGGTGCACAGACGGGTGTGTGAACGATGTCGACTGTTCTCCCACTGCTTCTGACTTTTCCCACATAAAATCATCATTGCTCGGTCTCGGCTGTGTCTAATTATTTTAGAAATGCTGAGCGCAAAATGATTTCAATGTTGGACTTTCCTGCTTTCTGATCTAAGCTCAGGAGTCAGATATTTATTTTCAACTTTCAGAGCTGTCAATCAGAGATAAGATTCTGATTTGATTCTTAATTTTTTTTCTTTGCATTAAAATACTAAAAACAACCAAAAGTATCTAATAAATACTGTAATGTTGCGAAGAGTTTAAATGTCACGTCTCATGCAGAGGCATAATCAATTTCTTCCGGCCGATCGTCTGCTCCAGTCCAGCAGGTGGCGGTATTGCACCAACTGATAATAAACTCAAAAGAAGAAGAACAAGCGATAATCTTGTAAAACAAGAGTATTTTGCAGGTGCATTTGCAGAAGATTGAAGTGGTTTGTATTTCCTGCAAAAGCTGCAGAATATTTTAAAAGAATTTTGTGCTTTTAGATCTTTTAATATTCACGATTCAAGTGTGAAATGATTTAGAATTGATAACCGACCAGTTGATTTAATAAATATAAGCGAGCAACAAAATCACACGGCTCTATTCCTGACGTAGTGACACAGCAGTCAATCAATACATGGATAAATAAATGAAAACTATTTTACCAGCCGATTCCATTTCACAGGATAAACGAGGTTTTAGACTTTTTCCCCAGACAGCTGCGTTTGTTCGCCGGTGTGATCTTTGCAGACACTTAAATAAAAACATTTCCATGTTGTTTGAGTAAAATATATTTATGTTTTCTTTAAAAGTAAAGATCGTTTTTGGGCCACAGCCTACCTTTTCACCATTTTTGCCTGTTTATGGAATCTGATAGACCAGACACACACACACGTCTAAATATTGTCTAGTGTTTCCATCGTATTGTCTCTCTCTCTCAGACTAACACCTGAAGAAGCTCAGGTTTCTGGTCTCCACCTGTTCCACCACCGGTTGGTGCGTCCCCTCTCCTGACCTTCCCAAAAACTCATTCCTAACAACCTTTAAACCTCAGGGACTCGGCCATTGAACTGACGAGGCAGTGTGTTTCCCGCGGCTAGAGCGTCCGCTGGATCTCCTCCAGCACCGTGAGAAGAATGAAAAAGACCAGATGGTTCGGAAAAACACGCACAAAGGCTGGATGCAGAACCACAAACACATCACACGGAGTTACTCAAGAGCTTCTCTCAAATATTTAACATCCTCATCAAGGACTTCTCGTTAACATACCACAGGAAAATGGTTTACAAAACACAATGGCTTGGAATGTTGAAGGAGAACACGAGAAGAGCGCGAGAACAAAGCGGCGCTCGTACGCAAAAATACCGCGTCCCAGAAGCTTCCTCAGGGCAGGGGCTCCCGAAACCTCCCTCCATCCAAACCTGCCCCTAAAATGGACATTCTGAATTCCAGATATAAACCCATCTTTTTTTTATTTATTCATATAAAGGAACATTCCCTACATCGATTCATGCCTCTAGTGCCAAATGCTTTCTTCTTATAGGAAAATCCTTAGCAGAGAGCAGAGGAACATTGTTCACATACTCTGCATATTTTATATACATCTGGAAGATTAAAGCTCTTTGAATGATGATGGATTATTTCTGATGGATTATATCTCGAACCCTCAATGTATCATTTCAATAATTAATGTAAATGAGCTCCTGCTGAGCCACGTTCCTCCAGAAAACAGCAGAGCTGAGCAACAAACTGGGGGAGGGGCTCTTCTTATATGAGGTCACATTGGGGGGGGGAATCTAAACTGCTTTTTTAAACTTCAGTCAATATAAAATGGGGAAAAAGGACACACTGGAGACTGAATTCCGCATATGAGGTGCCCTTTATACAAATCGTTTCGTTTCTTAGATGAGGTCTAAGTCTTTTAAAATCAAACTGTAATCAGATTTTATTAAATACGGTACAAATAATACCTGTTTAATATTAGTATTTAATAAAAGCTTGAAATACTACATATTTAAGTCAGCTCAGTGGACACGAGTCACATGGTGCAATACTTATTTTGCAATTTTAATTTTTCACTACAACTTTCACATTGCAAACATGAGAAATCTCAGGAAGTAAAAAAATATCTTGACTATAGTCATATTCATTTACTATTATTATTATAAAGTGAAAATAAACCAAATTGTATTTATTAAGCTTAATTCTAGACATATTTAATTATTCTTAAATGTTAATTTTATTATTTTATTATAACAGATAATTTTGCTTCTTTACTTATAAGAGTTACTCCATAAAAAATTGAACTGACATTTAAAAAAAAATCTTAATTTTGGTGTATTTGTTATTGTACGTTACAAAATAAGTTTAATTACTTAAGACAAGATAAATTTGCACATGAATTTTATTGTAAAGAATACATGGTGCAATACTTACGATAATTACTTGATTGATGTTTTTTAATTGATTTAATGCAAATGTAAATTGACATTGTATTTTTCATTTTTTTTTGCATATCCCAGTTAGGAAGCTGCGGTCAGAGTTCAGGGTCAGACAGGAAACAGCTCCCCCTGGAGCAGACAGGGTTAAGGGCCTTGCTCAAGGGTTAAACGATGGCAGTGTGGTGATGGTGCCGAGCCTCAAACACCCGACCTTAACACTTGAAAGTGATACAAGTCATTAATTTGTTACTTTTCTACAGCGCTTATCCTGTACAGACTGAAGCCCAGAGCCTCAAGGCGGGGTACACCCTGGACAGGGTGCCAATCCACTGCAGGAAATCAATTTGGTGTAAAGTCTTAGCGATATCTACTGTTAATAGAGGTCCGGTGGCATGGCATGGTGAATAAGTGCAGTAAAAAGTACTGTACACGTGCATGTACTCATGATCTCAAATTCCGTCCAAAAATAAAACCTGGAGAACTGAAAGTACGACCTCATGGCTTGACCTTTAATCTCAGCGTGTACTCATCGCTGTAAAAAGACTCTTCTAAAGTTTGCCCGAAGCCACGTTAACTCCAAAGCTGAAGAAAGTGACTTCTAAGCCCCCATGTTGAGATCCTTCCCTTAAGTTTAGCTCTTTCAGGGAAATGTGGAGAGCATCATCGCTCACTATGACTGATGTGTCACTCTGCGGCATCACAGGGGACGCGAGCATGACGTGGGGCAGAAAGTTTAGAGTTGCCCGCAATGAGGACACACAGTGCGAAGACCCCACTGACCACAGACCTAGGTTTTGTAACACGTCCCCCTGCTGTGTCAAACCACCGGGTAAAACACAACAACAAAAAAAACAATCAATAATGGATCTGAATGAGTAACTGAACTCCAACAGCGCTACTATAGACGGGTATTTCAGAAACCAAGCTGCGGTATCCTACTTTCACACCTTGGTTTGGTTATGAGCGCTGTACGAAACACACAATACACGTCCTCTGATTGTCCCACTTAGTACATTTCTGGTCAAACATTCAGACCCAGTTTACTTTTCTATTCTGAAAAGAACCAACATTTAAAAATCTTAACTGTGATGTATTTGTAATTGTACGTTACAAAATAAAGATAGGTTTAATTACTTAAGACAAAAATAAATTTGTACATGAATTTTATTGTAATGAACAATAACATTTTTTGTGATTTTAAATTGTAAAATGTATTTAAGTTTTATTAGAAATTAAAATATAATTATTATTTTATCACCCTAATTATTATAATTATCACCCTTTTAAATTTAGTTGTAATTGTAGATTTTTATAATCTTTAAATAAAATATATAATCATATAAAAAAATGTAAATGTTTTAAATAAGCCGCGGTGTTTACCGTGTGGAAGAGTAATGCTAGCTCCGTCGATGATGGCCTGAGCGAGCTCGTGGTCGTTGCTCTCGAAGGCCTGCGCGGCAGCCTTGAGCGCGTCCCAGATCTCCTTGCGGCCCTCGAAGGCCGGCGCCGTGTCCCAGAATTCATCACGCTTGCTCCGCAGTTGGCCGTCCGTCATCGGGTAGTCGCTCTTCCATTTGGGCTTCTCCCTCTTCAGGGCCTGGTTACGCCCCAGGGCCACTACGCCAAAGGACAGGACAGGGTACAGGTCAGAAATTCGGTGTACATTAAGTATATTAAACATAACCAAGGCGGTTGTTCGTGTTGGATTATATTAAAGATTCTCCTTATCTGGTTACAATTTCTGAAATTTATCAGGTAATGTATCACGATAATATTCTGATACTTAGAGTTTATGATCAACAACTAAATTGACAAAGTGACAGTATTCTGTAAGTTTAAGGGTTTTACTGTAACTTCAACAAGACAAAGTATGAATACTATAAGACTCAGTATGAACTTAAAATATGTTTAAAACTTAAAAACAAAACTCTTCTCTTAAAAATTCATAATAAAATGAAATTGGGGTAGGACGATTTAGTCTTAAAATCACATTGCAGTTATTTTGACATGATCTGTAAGTATGAAATGTATGACTTAAAACATATTTAACTAGGCTAAGAGCAAATTTATGGCAAGCTATAAAATGTCTGCATTGTAGCACTACTCTAAATGTAACACAAATACTTTTGATCTGCCCAAATTTTAATACCATAAGAAAACTATTTCTTTCAGAGCAAAATTTAAATAACTTTATTTGCAAGACAAAACTAGAAAAACTTTTACAATTTTTAGCACAAGTGCACTTACAGACCCTTTTGTAAAATCTGGTTTTTCTGGCCAAGGCCATGTTTTTCCCCCCTTACATTTCCTTACATAGATGTTATATATCTATAATATAATATTGGTTCGCATAAATTAGTTGAATGTTTAATATGTATCTGCCATGAAATAGCCTGTAAAGCTGATGGCAATAAGCCCTAATACAAACAAACAAACTAACAATGACATAAAGGATCACGTTAAGAAGACATTATTTTAAAATGTTAAGTAGCAAAATAATAAATTCAGTGAAGCCTCGGATTATGAGTAACACGTTTTGCAAGTGTTCCGCAAGACGAGCAAAGATTTTTAATACATTTTGACTTGAAATACGAGCAAGTCTTGGTTTACGAGTACCGAGTATCATGTATCACACATGCGCTTCTTGTTTTGATGCTGAGCGTCACGTGATCACAACTGAGCCAACGGTTTGTGCTGGGTCCTAGTGCGCGTCTCTTACTGGTATAATCAACATCCGTGCACGTGTGTACTGTTTACTATAAAACAGTGACCACGTGTGTTTGTGTGTGTGTAAAACATATTTTATTTTGTGTTTGAAAGCACGTGTGTAAAGTCTCAGTAGAGGTTAAAAATTAATTTTCCCCTCTCTGTCGTTATATGTGTGCGTTGTGTGTGTGTGCACGCGTGTAATTTGACATCGTGCTGGTTCACACACTCTTTCTTTCTTTTTCTCTCTCACACACACAGCGCCTGCGGGCATAAACAGAAACACTTATCTGTCGGGATTTATTTTTTACTTTTTTTTAAAGGTAAAGTGCAGATTGATATGTTTTATTTTTGCTTTATATTGTGTGTTAATTTTCTTTTATGCATTTATTTAGGAACAAATAATTTAAGTTTTCATTATTTCTTACGAGAGAAATTGCTTTGATTTACGAGCGGTTTGGAATACGAGCCCGCCTCCTGAACAAATCATGCTCGTAATCCAAGGTTCCACTGTACTTAAAAAGCACAGACACTGGAATTACTCAAGAAATAACTAACCAATTTGTTTGAATTTCATAGTACTTTTTATGAAAAAATGAACATTTGAACAGTTGCTTAGATATTATAAAATAATAAAAAGATATTAAAAGATATTATAAAAAGATAATTGTGAAATATATTTTTTAATAGGCGTTTATTACGCATTACTATTTTTAACCACATGACACTTTTGTGACCGTGTGTGATAACGGCACGTTTGATGCAGATAATAAGGTGACTATATTACAAAAAATTAATCAAATTACAGCAGTAGTTTTTATACAACATTATTAAAAATAATACAGTCCTGATTTATGGATGTTCCAAAGGTGAAAAAGTAACAAATCAATAGATAAAAAAAAAGATATAATTGAGGGAAATAAAAGGCTGGCAGGGCAGCAGAAGCCCTGGAGAGATTCTCCTTCTCATTCCCTTTCACTAACGGTTTCCCTGCGTCACGCTTCTGTTTCCAGACCTGACCCGAGTCTGCTGAAATAGCTGAAATCCTCTCAGTTGTTACGCCGGAGACCAAAGCAGCCGTAGCGCCCTTAGAAGAACCCGGGGATCCTGGCTCGAACAGAGACGAGGAAGGAAAAAAAAATTCTAACTACTAAACTCTCTGGCTGCTTTTCATAGAGACTGGATCTCAAACACTGACCTCAGAGGCCCCGCGCGGAGAGCCAGTGATTTATCAGGGCGAACATCTGCCTGCTGTTATACCGCGCAGGAGTCAAGGACACGTTTAAGAGTCGAACCGTACGGCTAAGTGAAAAGGGTGCAGGATTATTACATGACGTGAGAAATAAAAAAGGGAATCACAGAAAGCTGTCGGGATGACAGGGGCAGGTGTACTCATGTAGGTACGCTAGTGTGAAAACATTCTCAGTCATCTCCAACTGCTTGCAGAAACGTCCTGATAAGGTTGGAGTGCTTTAACGGCATCGCCATTCACCAGAGATTTGTTCTGAAAGCAAAGCACCATTTTTTTCCCTTCAACTCAGGTTCATTCTGTTTATGATGTGGACCTCATGTAACCTTCACCAGCAGACAGAGCTCCACTGCAGCCACAGAACATCAATAATTCACTCAGCACGGAGAGAGTCTTTTTTTTTTTTTACTCATGACAGAAAAACAGATGAGTCAGAGACGTGAAGAATAATTCCAAAAGTGATAACTTCAAAAACAATGAATAAAAGCAAGGACGGCAGAAAAACTTGACTCGACGTGATCTGCTTGATAAGTGAAGAATAACAAAGTACAATTATTCATGTAATGACCTGAAGCTGATCATTTTCCCAATAATGATTCTTTTTAGGGCCTAAGCACTATGACATCAGCCCTATGTCGTCATAATGTGTGAGGGCCCTCTCGTTCTTCCAAGGATTTTTTTCCCCCAGTGATGAAACTCACCAGACAGGTTGGAATCTGCTGCCATTAGGATTCCTGAGTCTCACTTGAGATTTTGCTGCATAGATCATACATACTTGAACGTATGCACACAAAACCCGGTACACATTTAGAGCTCATTGAGCTGAACAACTATCGCATTGCATGTCATCGCATGTCTATTTAACGAGAAGTCAGTTATTGTGGGTAATTTGCAAAACATGCCCAATGGATTTTAATGTACTCCTCCTAGGGAATTTATACGATCACCACCAAACTGGGGCTAAGTGATCTCAATACATTGATGATGCAAAATTGCAGAGGGATTTTTGATATCTCAAACAGGTCAGCGGTGACGACGTCTTAAACTTATGCTGAAAAGTGATTAATAACTTTCTGTGGGGCATCATAGTGCTTTTTTCCAGCATCTGGGGCTTTTTGGAGGTCTAAACATAAAATTTCCCCTTTTCTAAAATGATGCCATAATGGTATTGGTATGTACCTTTTAAATGCATGTGCACAGTCTGCCCACTGTCTTTCTGGTGCACCCGGCTGGCGATGGCGCAGGGTGCTTGGGCCCGCTCATTGTTGCTTGCAACTATACTTTTAATTTATCACCGATGAAACTTTTTACAAGTTAGTTCCTGTTCTTGGTCACGCTATACAGTAGCACAAACCCGTTTCCTCACCAGCGCTCGAATGTGCAGTGCTCTCGTGCAGGAAATATATGCACGATGTCACAGCTCAGAAGGCAATGTTAAAAATCTTTTAGAACGGGGAGTCACGGATCGAGGAGGAGGATTTTAATTATTTTTTTGAGAAGGCTGGACTAGAAAATCTGCTTTAAATGGCTTTGAAGTTGAGGGACAGTGAGATCTATTGGTTGCGGTGATGCAACAGCACTTTAACCAAGGGTACTAAGAGGGAGATGTGTAGAGAGGACAGTGTGTGTGGAAGTGCAGGATAAAAGCAGATGAAGAGTTAGAGACACAGAACAAGACAAGATCAGGGAAGGAAGTATTTAAAGTTTTTTTTTTTAAGGAAGGTTAGATTGGGAGGCTTCAAGAGACCAGGAAGATGAGGGAGACGTCGGTAATGTGACCTACTGGATTCCAATCGCAGTTAAACAACAAGAAAGAAGAAGAAGAAAAATTAAGCTTAAAGATCTCTTTCTCTCAATTAAAATTAAGCAGACATAAAAAAAGCATGCTATGAAGATAGGAAATCCGCTGTATATTAGCTACGCTTCGTTTCTGTAACTTTGAGTTGTTACTATGGAAACGATACTGCAGTCGAATGAGGAGCGTTAATTTCTGGAAGTTCCTTCGGGATCAATAATGTATCTATTTATCTAAAAGGGACATACAGTATTTATGCAACTGTTTTCAGTCTTTTTTTTTTTCAGTCAAAAAACCATCCCTCTTATGTGACCTCATATAAGAAGAAACCCCTGACCCCGGCTTATTAATCGACTCAGATCAGTTCTGCCATTATTTGGACGCCAGTTTTGAAACCCAAGTACGTACGGCTAGCAGTTAACGCCTAACGTGTGCTTTTTTTTTTTACCTGTTAAGCTTTAGCTTCACTCAAAATAGCCTAGACGTCTTCAGCTTTTAGTTGTGTTTGAACTTTTTGTACAGCGAAACACTGAGGATGTCATCATGAATTAACGCTCTTGTACATCTATATTTATACACACCCACACACCCCCCACACACACACACTAAATCATGTGCTACAGAAAAAAAATTATTTCCTCTTATACTTTTCCCCTTTTATGGTTCGAGAAACGAAGAAAAAGTTCCTAAATTGATCAGTGTGTTAAAGAGTTCTGATCCAGACACTGAAACGGAGCATTGGAAAAAATAACTAAAGAAAAAAAGACTCTCTTGTTTAAACTGACCGCGTTACAATCAAGAGGGATTTTTTACCTATATTTAACTTTAAAGCCATTCCTTTATGATGATGTCATAGATGTGGTTTATTTATAGACACTTCATGTCAGCAACCCGCTTGTGCCCGGGTCAGCTTCAAGACATCATAATATTATTATTATTATTATTATTATTATTATTAATAATGCATCTTGTTAATTTTTACAGATGTGGAACAACTGCGCAGGAAGACAGAACCACTGAGCCTTCACCTAAGTCTGTTATTGTTATTATGAGTTAACTGATTGGGCGTCTGTGATTTTTATTTATTTTTTTAAAAAGAAGGAAATCCTGTCCTAATGGTGCTCAGGATTGAGTTAGGCTTTCACACACACTCACACAATAACGCCAGCTTTAAATTGCAGGATATTCGGCGTGATGTCTTCGTCACAGCCGCGATCCCACGCTGCAGAAGACGACCTCTGGCTGAAAGTCTACTTACTGGTTGTCACTCTGAGAACAGCCTAAAGGTACCGTAAGACACCATGGAGACGAATCTGGACCACACTGAAGACTACAATTACTATGACGGCTCTATAACTGAAAATGCCAACAATTTCTTCTTTTTTTTTTCTTTTTTTTGCACTTATGTCTCCATCAGTGAACTTCAGCAAATCAGACTTACTCATCCAACTAGAACACACTCCCTGCTTACACAACTGTACTGTTTTTCGTCCTCGGAGCGCGCACACACACACACTCACACACACACATACACACACTTATAGATGTCACTTATAGACGGGGTTTATTTATCATAGCGTCTGGTGTCCCCCCGATGACTCTGTGTTCCTTTTTTTCCAGTCTGGTTTCTTCTGAAGGTTTCACCCTCATGTCATCTCAGGGAGTGTTCCCCTCAGCACTGACACCCCCGGCTCGCTCATCAGGGACACAACACACTTTAATTTTGTGATATGTTCGTTGTTCTAAATCCTCTAAATTCTGTAAAGGAATATGATGATGTAACAGTAAAAACAACATATACAGGTTTTAAAAGATGATCTTAACGCGACTCTGTTAAATCTCAGCTTTTGTTCAAGAATAAAATTTTTTCGGTCAAATTAATTGTCAACAATGACATAAAATACAGTATCAGAATCCGTTCCCGAGGCGAGTTCTTAAAGGTGAAATTTCGTATTGTGAAACGCATGTTCCCATAGAAAATAATGTAAATGCAGGTAATCCGTTCCAGTCAACCAAACATATTACCAATATTACCAATTTCCAACACTATAATCATATTTTTGCACATAAAAACAATCAAAACATTTAGAAAATACATGTAAATAAAGTAAAATATGAAATAAATAGACATTAAACCTCACTTAACCTTAATTTATCATTCCTCTTGGCACCGACTGCGTAAAAAAACAAACTCAAAGCGACTCCCTTTTCTTCTTGCTACCGTCCTTGATAACATTCTCGAGAGCTATGTTGCTACGTCTTCACTAAATCCTACACAAAATGAAAAAAAACCAAACAAAAGTAAACTCACTTCGCGTGGCTTTCCACTGCCGTTTCTCCCAGACGTACGCACAACTTAGCCAGCGTCAATGCGCCCAAAACGCCTCACGTGCTGAGGTATCGCTGTATATGTTGGACTTGAATGTGAATTTTTGTTTAGAAACAGTAATTGTCTCTTTTTTTAAATTTAGCCTTTCCAGCAGGATCTCTTGGTTGACGAAACGTTGCGGTGACGTTAATTTGGCAAAGTTACAGACACTGGGACGACGCCGGTATTCCGCTGTTTTTGAAAGTTAGAATGGCGTTGATGACATGACGTCAGAACGACATTGACCAATGCCTCAAACACAATGTCGAAAAGATAAAAAATAAGATTAAGATTGGCCTGAGCAGGACTCGAACTGTGGTCACTGTAGTGAGAGCGATGTGTGTTTACCACTTGACCACTAGGGGGCAATGTTGCCAAAACTCGTACATAACAAGAAGAATATTGTACTGTATTTGCGTCACTTATTTAACGTTATCTCAACCTCATTTTATCATATTGATTCTAAATTTCAAAAACATTATCACAGAGGCTCAGTGGTAAAGCGTTTGCCCTTTCATCAGGAGATCGCTAGTTCAATTCCCGGGGGATGTCTTTGAGCTCACGCAAACGGAAGGAGCCGATAGCGCTGTCCCAGTGGTGTGTGTCCCCCAATTGGACAAGACTTAATTAGGGAGAAAATTGGGAAAAAATTCATAGAAAAGTAAAAGAAGAATAAAAATAAACCATCATCATCCTAACGGGAAACGTCATTGCAACGCCGATACAACCATATAACAACGTTCATCCAGTGTTTATGTACCGTCTGATGTGCAGTCGTAGGTTAAAAACATTTAATGATTTAATTTTATTCCAATTATTTTTATTATGAACGAGTTAAAGCATGTTTATTTAAGTGATTAGCTCATGACATCTTGTTACATCATGTCTGATATCTCTGACTGGTATTTATTATTATTTTATAATTACATTTTGAGCATTAGTGGATGACAATTTCTTTATGGGAAGCCGCTAGAGCACACACTCTCTGACGTGAAGTACACGGCTCAAACCTGACACGTGCAAACAATCACCTTTTTTTTTTTTTTTTTACGAGCATCTGAAGTGAACAGGCCTTGAAAAAGCCTTTTAAGATCCGTCCAGAGCAAGGCGCTGTATCAGACACGTTCGCGCAGGATTACGGTGTGAATTTAATTTGCAAAAGAATCCCAAATGGGTGTTTAGCTGCAGTGTGTGTGATAGAGAGCGAGAGCGAGAGAGAGAGAGATGGAGCACGGTGACGTGTTTCAGGCCACGTGAGCTTCTCATCGGGACGGCACCGACGCACGACGTGCCGCCGACATCTGGGAACCATTGCCTCGACCAGACCAACATCCTCCTCCACCTCGCTAGGAAAAAGAACGTCGATCTTATAATACACGCTCCACACGCACAGGGCGAACGTCTGAGAGGAGAGAGCTGAAAATAACTCTGGACGGTTTATTCTGTCTGAGACACCGAACGATGCCTGGGGTTGTGCGTCAATATAACGAGATTTATTCTACTGTTTTTTAGTGATAAGATTATAAAGAAATATACTCTTACAAAAGGTAGCAAAGAAGAAGCAAATGAAAATAATAAGTTAACAAATACAGTCGAAGCCCACTAAGTCACGGTTCAGAGTTTGTGGCCTCAGTTGTTTGCGTTTTTTTTTTTTGGCAATATATAATAATTGTTCATCCGTTTTAACACTAAACTGTTAAGATCAATATAATTTACTAATTTTGTAACTAAACAAATTAAGCTGAATTTCCATATAAAAGATAATGAATTACAGTTCATATAGTGGGGTCACGGCGGTGTTTTACATTCCAGCACCGCGGGAGACACAGTGTACGGGTTTACCTTTATATTCTTTTATTTATTTATTTTTAAGAGTAATGCATTAAGCCGAGTTTGAAATAAAATGAAAGTGTTTTGGAAGAATATTTAGGGTTTAAACTATAAAAATAGGCATATACGCTTTTTTGTTACCTTTTTAAATAAAAATAATCGGAGGGGATCAGTGTGTGGATTAGAGATGGGAAGTTCGAATCATTTTAGTGACTCGGTTCTTTAAATCTTGTTTACCAAAATGAAGAAATCTTTTTTTGAGTCATTTAGTTCATTTCGTTGTTCTGATCAGAAATAAAATATAATGTTGCATTATCAATAAAAAGACCCCCAATACGTCTAAATACACAAATTCTGGCTATAGTTCCAGTAATGAAAATATTAAAGTGCAGCTACGGACATATTATAATAAACAGAGTGAGTAGCTCACCTCTCATAGTGGTGTGAAAAACTATTTGCCCCCTTCTTGATTTCTTATTCTTTTGCCTATTTGTCACACAAAAATTTTTCTGATCATCAAACACATTTAACTATTAGTCAAAGATAACACAAGTAAACACAAAATGCAGTTTTTAAATGATGGTTTTTATTATTTAGGGAGAAAAAAATCCAAACCTACATGGCCCTGTGTGAAAAAGTAATTGCCCCCTAAACCTAATAACTGGTTGGGCCACCCTTAGCAGCAATAACTGCAATCAAGTGTTTGCGATAACTTGCAACGAGTCTTTTACAGAGCTCTGGAGGAATTTTGGCCCACTCATCTTTGCAGAATTGTTGTAATTCAGCTTTATTTGAGGGTTTTCTAGCATGAACCGCCTTTTTAAGGTCATGCCACAACATCTCAATAGGATTCAGGTCAGGACTTTGACTGGGCCACTCCAAAGTCTTCATTTTGTTTTTCTTCAGCCATTCAGAGGTGGATTTGCTGGTGTGTTTTGGGTCATTGTCCTGCTGCAGCACCCAAGATCGCTTCAGCTTGAGTTGACGAACAGATGGCCGGACATTCTCCTTCAGGATTTTTTGGTAGACAGTAGAATTCATGGTTCCATCTATCACAGCAAGCCTTCCAGGTCCTGAAGCAGCAAAACAACCCCAGACCATCACACTACCACCACCATATTTTACTGTTGGTATGATGTTCTTTTTCTGAAATGCTGTGTTACTTTTACGCCAGATGTAATGGGACACGCACCTTCCAAAAAGTTTAACTTTTGTCTCGTCGGTCCACAAGGTATTTTCCCAAAAGTCTTGGCAATCATTGAGATGTTTTTTAGCAAAATTGAGACGAGCCTTGATGTTCTTTTTGCTTAAGTGGTTTGCGCCTTGGAAATCTGCCATGCAGGCCGTTTTTGCCCAGTCTCTTTCTTTTGGTGGAGTCGTGAACACTGACCTTAATTGAGGCAAGTGAGGCCTGCAGTTCTTTAGTTGTTGTCCTGGGGTCTTTTGTGGCCTCTCGGATGAGTTGTCTCTGCGCTCTTGGGGTAATTTTGGTCGGCTGGCCACTCCTGGGAAGGTTCACCACTGTTCCATGTTTTTGCCATTTGTGGATGATGGCTCTCACTGTGGTTCGCTGGAGTCCCAAGGCTTTGGAAATGGCTTTATAACCTTTACCAGCCTGATAGATCTCAATTACTTTTGTTCTCATTTTTTTCTGAATTTCTTTGGATCTTGGCATAATGTCTAGCTTTTGAGGTGCTTTTGGTCTACTTCTCTGTGTCAGGTAGCTCCTATTTAAGTGATTTTTTGATTGAAACAGGTGTGGCAGTAATCAGGCCTGGGGGTGACTACAGAAATTGAACTTTTAACTGTGATAAACCACAGTTAAGTTTTTTTTTAACAAGGGGGGGCAATTACTTTTTCACACAGGGCCATGTAGATTTGGAGTTTTTTTTCTCCCTTAATAACATAATCTTCATTTAAAAACTGCATTTTGTGTTAAATTATGTTATCTTTGACTAATAGTTAACAGTTTTTGATGAGCAGAAACATTTAAGTGTGACAAACATGCAAAAGAATAAGAAATCAGGAAGGGAGCAAATAGTTTTTCACACCACTGTATATATTCCAGTCGGAGTCGTTCGTTTCTTTGAATCTATTGCACCGCATAGCGTCCATAGGAGTCACGTGAGAAAAGAACGAACGACTCGGAGTAGAAGAGTCACAGAGAACCGTTCAGTTCTGTTTCCTGTACATAACCTACGGAGGTTTTGCGATGATTTGCGCATGCGCGGCCAGTAGAAAATGAACGGATCACTCTCTGAGATACTCGTTTTTCTTAGTCACGTTAAAGATTCGTTCAAAAAGAAGAATCGTTCATGCACTTCCCATCACTAGCGTGGGTTCTGTGGCGGGTGATACAAATAAATCAGTGTGTGGGGAAACACCGGACCTCACCACTAGAACAGCTTAACCTGAGGGAGAAATGTGTGTCATCATTAATAATTAATATTTAATGAAAATTTGCGACCCTAATCTTGACACATTTGCAATTGTGATTTTTAACACTTTGGTGGGAATCACCAGGGTCCCGCCGATACGATATTATCGCGATACTTGGGTGTCGATTCAACTTGTATTGCGATTCCCGATATGTGAACAGTTTAGAGTGCACCACCTGCAGGAGTACAGAGGAACAGCACTTTATCTCCACCTCGAATGCAAACATATTCCTTCATTCATTCACGTTCTATACTTCTTATCCTGTATGCAGGGTCGCTGGGGGGGGCAGGGGGGGGGGTCTTCAGACCAGTACATTCTGGACAGACACACACACACACACACACATTCATTTACGCACTACGCAATTTGGGAACGCCAGTTAGTCTAATCTGCATGTCTTTGCCACTGTAGGAGGAAATCGAGTACTCCGAGGAAACCCACCAAGCACGGGGAGGACATGCAAACTCCATGCACACGTGGAGTTCCAGACGGGAATCGAATCCGGAGGTGCAAGGTGACAGTGCTAATCTTGAATTGTTACAAAACATAATCCTGATACGTCACTGAATTGTTCTTTTCCTAACATTTTTTTCTTTATCATTTAGTATTCAAGCGTATTATTTGAGTGAATAACAGGCACTAGAAGTAAAAGCATCCAAGCAAAATCTCTCCTCATTCAGCATGAAGTCGAATACGTCCTTAAACTACTCATCAGATACTTCATGGCGAACACAAGCAAGAAACAATAGAAAAATCATACTTTATAATGTCTAATAACCATGTGCTTACTGTACACGGGCCAAACCAGGAAGTAAACAGGAAACAAGCAACAGATAGGTTGCTGCTGGACCATGAGGAGTATGATGAAGATGATGATGATGAATGGAGGGGGGGGGGGGTTGTTGGAGACGGCTGTCTGTGGTTGAATATTTGTCAGTTTAACAGCCTCTTGATGTGTAGGAAGGCATTTCTTGTAAATGTTTAGTGACAAAAAAACAAAAACAACACAGAGGCTTCTGCAAGACCAGATTTTGTTTATACTGAAGCCGTGTAACATCTGGAGAAAAATAAAAACGATCTGTGGCTTTATACTGTATATGTATATGTGTGTGTGAAATTGTGGAACGAGAACACAACCACATCCGTAATATTTTTAATGATGCGATGAAGCATGAAGGGGCTCAGAGCCATCTGTGTGTTTCAGATCCTCACCAGCTGGGTCACGTGTCCCAGAGGGCAGAAGACGGCAGTGGAAAGAAGACGATGGCAACATATGTCTCATTTACGTGAGCGCTCGCTTCTGCTTGGATCACATGATAGGAGGCAGGTCAAGTTGCACAACTTCTGCCTCGTCTCGCACGCCGAGGAACCACAAGTGCTGTGGGAGCCGGGGTGGGGGTGGGGGGGTTATTTGCCATGTCCTTTTGGTGTGTGTGTGTGTGTGTGTGTGTGTGTGTGTGTGTGTGTGTGTGTGTGTGTTTGTCCGGGATTAGACAATATTCTGTTCATGTTCACTTCGTCATGCTGGAGCGCTGCATTGAGTCATGTAGATGCATTCAGACAAAAACATTAAGTTCTGTTAGAGGACATGGCTTTAGATAAGGAAGGACGAGGCAGAGGGGAAGAACGTTTAAACAGGTTCGAGCTCACAGGACGCCTACGGTTATGCACGTAGTCATCCTTTACACTCACGCTGAGCTGAAAAGAATCTCAATGAGCACAAAAACTGGAGTAAAAGAACGTGATAAAGCTGTACATTCCTCTCAAAACCATCTGATTTTAAACCGAACTGTCGATCATAGCTAGATGCTCGATTTGATTTCTGGATATCAGCACGTTCAATAATTATTAAAACTGATAAAAATATAACAAATACTGAAATGCTGCGTAATCCGTGTTGTCGATTGTTTAAACGCCACATCCTCATTTAAAGCCATTTGAGAGCTGAGGTTTCACTCCACACTCCAGTCCAGTAGGTGGCGATATTGCGCCAAGTGTCCATAATATCAAAAGAAGAAGACGAAGAAATGATAATCTCACCAAATTTACAAAGTACTTTATCTAAATATCACGGAAAAACAAAAATGTGTAAATCTGTTCTGAATCAAAAACCGATCAAGTCTGATGACATCATACAATTGCACGGTTCCGCTTCTGTACAACGTGTAAACATGAAATGAGTGAAGGTGCTGAACGTCAAATAAAGTATTTATGAAGGAGATTTTGAGGCTCTGGTCGACATCAAATTTTAATTTCATGATTAAAATTACCGTTACTTTTTTTTTTTACCTAAACAGAGATAAAATATAAACAATAACACCAGCATCCTGAATCAACCTGCGACAAATCAGTGAAACACGTCACTCTTACTGGAGAGAGATCACGACACGACACGTGACGACCAATCAGTGACCTGAAAGACGGAGTACAATGCTGCATAATGCAAAACAGACCAAAGGTTCGTATTTCACCTGACACACACACACACACACACACAGTGTCATGCTGTCCTTGAAGACAATCAATATGTTATGTTTTTGTTAAGTTATGAGCAACATCAATAACTTTGTCCAGCTCTCTGTACAAAAAGTAAAACATTAAAAAGTTTATTATGAAATATATTTTTTTAGACAGCGCAAAGACTCAAGGATGATTTATGATTCATTAACAAATTACCCACTTGGTGTTCCAGCTTTTTAAAAGAGGGTGTGGCACCATATATCCTTTCTGTGTGCAAACATATTCACTCATTTTTCTGCAGGTTAATAAGCTTTAGAAAAGAAAACATAGTACAATACTTTTTTTCTATTATTCAATAGAGTTAAATAGGCAAATAGAGTTGGGGGAAAATCGTATCATGTATTAGGTATCATGATTCTTTGTGTAAAGGGTCATAATTTGGTGGTAATATGTTGCAGTTCCTGTACGACCCTGCTGGGGGCGCACTCTAAACTATTCACAGCTTTCTGGCATTCTGTGCGGTAGGAGCGAATTATTTGCAGAGTTTGTTGACAATTGTAATAAAATCTGGGGCAAAAAAATTATATATAAAATCCTGATACAGAATCGCAATACAAATGTAATGGACAGTGAGGTACAGTGATGATATCGTTTCGGGGGCTCCCTGCTGATTCCAGTCCCTGATTGTAAATAACAGATCTCCCCCTTTGTTATCTTTAAATGGCTGGATGTGTTTCCGAAAAAGCTTTGATGGAAACTAGCTTTACCTGTTGCACCTTTACCTGCGGGCTAACATCAGAACTTTCTGCCGCCTAATTTGCATTGCGGTGTGATTTATTACCAGGTGGCACAAACATGTTGCATAAACAGTACGGTGCTTTTGATCAGAACATTTACTGTGTCCAAAGTTTTTTTTCTGATTCCTTACAAAGCTCTCTCTCTCGTTCTCGCTCTCTCTTTTCTAATCCATAGCTGAGACTGTTGATTTCGTTCCTTACGCCTCTATCCTTCACAATTAGGGCTGTAAATCAGAGGCAGACTGTTGATGCAATTCAATTGGATTCTCAATTCAGTTCGATTGTGTAGCACTAGCGATAATTGTCTAATATCCCAAGCAGCGATATTTCTGCTGTAAAAATGCAATATTTCTGTAATGAAAATCTATTAAAAGTGTTTAATAAACATTGAAATCCTATATAACTTGTATAAAAAAACAAACAAAACAAAAAAAAAAACGTGATGTCTCGTTTTGTTTTATCTATTTTATCACACTCTAGTCCAGTGGGTGGCGGTGTTGCACAAACCACCCATAACCTTAAAAGAAGAAGAAGCGATACTCTCTTCCGTGGAAAGATGAAAGCGTTTTTGCATTTTCTGCAGAAATTATGGTACATTATAAGAAATTCATTCATTTTAGACAATTTAGCAAAAATCTAAATCGAAAGTTTATCTAAACGATTCGAGTGCAAAAACAGACCCATCGATTCAATCATCTAAATCGGATGTTAACCACTAACTATCATTTGATTAATTGGTAAAAAGAAAATAACAGCTTAAAAAAAATGTGTAGGAACTGGTAATGTTTTTCTTGCACAATACTTTTCCTTAGCTCAACCAGCTATTGTTTTCTGCACCACCAGGAGGCGCCATTGCATTTCAGGAGGTCCGTCCCTCTTTGCTGGGTTTATTTTGTTTGTTTGGGTACAGTATTTATATTTTAATAACTTTTCTCACAAAAGTAATGTCTTTTGATTTGTAATGCTAGAAATATTTTAATAAAACTTGAGTTTTAAGTGAGACAATAATGTGCATCTTGTTATTATTCAATTATTAATTATTAGCTGTCGATCATTCAGAAAAATGAGTGAAATTTGCAACAGTAGTACTCATGACACGACAAAACGTACATTTTAACTGCTGATTGTAAACGTTAAGGACGCGGACAGTGAGATCACAATCAGTTCTGACGAAGTGACTAAGGGTTTACACTGAAACAAAACGTCTTCAGCTTTTACTCAACGCTCGCTTGGTTCTTCGTGTAAAACTCATTTATGCAACATCCTTTTATCCGGGTCAACAACAGGATCATGATATTGTGACATGGCCGAGGTCGCACCCCTGCACCACAAGATCCAACAATAATGATTTAATAATGATTCATATACAACAAACTCATTTTTGTGCAGCACTCGTTTTTATATTCTCCGTCCCAGGACATATTTTTCTCCTGTTGTCCTTCAGGCATTTGTTTTTGCATCTGGCGCTCGCATGACGCTTTAGTTGGCTCAAATTTCAATGTCTGTCTGCACACACCCAGAAATACCCGGGGCATTTGATTCGATCGCGTTTAATCGAGAATCCTAAACTGCATTAAGAAGCCTCAGAGTGCTTTCACATGTCACAGTCTGGTTACTGAATCTGAATCAGAGCGACATTTGATACTTTCCTTCGGTTCGTTTGCTATTTTGGTTTCGGATTGTTTCCACACTAAGTAAATGAACCGAAAATAAAATAGTTACATCATGTGAGGTGTGGCAGGGCAGAAAATATACATGCAAAACATTTAGGGTTTTTTCGCTCTTTTTGATAATGTAAAAAGTGAACTGAGCTTGAGCACGCGTCGACTGGATTCTCACCTGCCTTAAAAGAGACACCAAAATAAACACACAGATCAGGGTTCGATTCAAACTAAATAAATACAGAATATGTCAATGCACGCACACACACACACAGTATCTTTTTGCTTCTACTCAGACTCTTGCAAGGCAGGAAGCATCCTGAAACATCATGACGTAGTTTTTTTGTTTGTTTGTTTTTACCTTGGAATATTAATCTGCAGATATTTCCCATGAGCTGCTAAACTGAGCCAAAAGAACTGAGAGCTGTAGAACTGTGGAAACGTGACAAAAAAATAAATGCAGACTTGATTGATATCAGGTGTACCGCACAACACGGTGAAATTCTTGTTTCACATTTTGCAGTATGTTAGGAAGTCTCAGCTACAGTAAGATATGGTTCCCCTGCTAAATGTGTGTGGCCAAAGAAGCTACTTATGAGGAAATTGGTTTAAGCTTCTGGGAGCATATGACCTGCAAACATCGTTGCTTGAATTAGTTATTGGTAAAACCTTAAAAAGCAAAGAATCTGTAGTGTCCATAACCATGTGCAAATTCTTGTTGAAATATCTTAACAATTTTGCATTTTAGAATAAAAAACACTTTTAGGTTTATGTCTTTTTCATGTGAAATATAAATTGTCCATCTAAGTTTCATCTGAATGACAATTAAGATTTGTATTTTTGTTTAAAAAAAGTTAACCGTTGAAGAACAAGTTTTTCTAGCATGTCTTTAAAATTGGCAATAAATTTAGATTTACAGTAGTTCGTGGAAAATGTTAACCAGCTTTCTCTGAAGACAAGAATACCACATCACGATACAGTAAGTCGCCACCTTGTAAACGAGTTCGTTCCGGGAGCATGTTCGTAAGTCGAATTTGTCCGTAAGTCTGACAAAGTGAGTCTTATACCCCTTTTTTACACCCCGTTGACTTATACCCCTCAAATATACAATGTAAAGCATAAAAGACAACAAACACACAGATTTGGTGTTTTGGTTCCGCATTATATTCTTGCGAGACTGCGCCTCCACATCGCAAGGGCAATCCCAGTGACGCAGCTGGGTCAGCTAACCTTGTTTAAAGGGAGCCCGGGAAGACCTCCATCCTGTTATTTACCATCAGGACAACTTCACAGAACAGCCATTTTCAGCCAGATTATCGTGTTCCTGGACTGATTCACTGAAACCCCCACACGCGCGCACACATACTGTATTTAATATAACGGAATTTGGACATTTTATACACTCACTTACACAGTAAAAATGTTGTATATAATTGTAAATATTGGTATCTGGTGTAGTGCAGTGTCTATTTTTTGTAGCTACTTCTGAAATTTGTTCATAACGTGGGGTCTGTTCATATCTCCGTTCGCAACTCGAATGTTCGTAAGTCTGGGGCTTACTGTACTTTGTGAGATTTAATAAATGAAGACAGAGAATAGAAATGTGTTAATGAAATCCCATAACCTACTTTTGAATGCACGTTATTTAGCAAATGTGTTTCCTTTTTAACTGAAAAATATTTATATGGTAGGCATATTTACAGATAGACAAAGCATTGATCGGGGATAATGGTGCTATATGACCTAAAAATTCACTTTTTCACCCTCAGCCCCTTTTAACACCAATATCATACTTCGGCCGTTAAGAAAGAGCACTTCTTTGTTTGTTTGTTTTTTTTTGCCTGTGCTGCTCTGGCGTTCACACTTGACTGAAGCGGGTTGTGACGTCATGCGTGAACGCGTTCCGTACCGTTTCCCCTGCAGCATCCTTTGTCTCGCTAGCCACGCCCCCTAAAATGATGACGCGCTATTGTATGCGTCGCGTTAATAATAAAACTAAAACCATCTGTACCGGAAGTCCTCCAACAACAACAACAACAACCCTCTCAATAATGATCCGCTAAGGCGAGCTGATCACCACCGGAAATGCAGCACAGATTGGCTCGCGCGCCGTTTCCGTGGCAACAGCGCGACGAAGAAGAAGAAGAAAAAAAAACCGTTAGCTTTTCCTCCTTAAGTTCACCAAAGTCTTCAGGCAGCTGTTTCTAATCGAAGTCGCCATGATTTTATTAAACAAACAGAACAAAAAACAAAAAAAAAAACAACCCATAAAGACACACGAGTTACCGAGTTATAATTATATATCCGTGCATTGTGTAGTTTGTGCAGAAGTGTTATATAAAGACTGACCCACATTTTGGACTAGCCACAAAGCTAGCAAGGGCTCTGAGGGTTAGCCAGCTAGCATGCTAGCACAAAGATGGAATATTTACAGCAAAAAAGGGAAAAGTGCAAAGGGATTAAAGCGTTTAAAGGTTAAAAGAGAAGATGGCTGAGGTTTCACAGTGAGAGAGAAGAGAAGAGACACGTTTAGAGAGAGAGAGAGAGGAGCATGTAGTGTAGAAATTATAATAATAATATATAATAATAATAATAATGTTAAACATGGCGTGTAAGTTTCATTTCCTACCTCCGGTTCCGTCTGAGTTTTCGTTTAAGCTGCCGGAGGAGTCGTGCTGACTGCCCACACAGCCACCCATGGACGCGTCTCTCTCTCCCTCTCTCTCTGTCCCCCTCTCCTCAACCCAACGGACAGGGACGAGACGAAAGCATCAGCCGGCCAGAGGCGGGCTGCCTAGTGCTCGTGCTCACTCACACACACACACACACACACACACTGCCGCCCCCCATCTCCAGCTCATCATCACTGTCTAAAGCAAACAATTTGTCTCTCAAAAAAACAACAACACTTTTCTCATTCTCAAGGTCAAACAGTCACCTCCAGACATGCAAGATCTAAACACACTGTACTGTACTGTAGTGTGGTAGTAAACCACATGCACCAAAACTGATCACCCTGAGTACACCTAGGGTTTATAAAAAAAAAAAAAAAAAAAAAAAACAGGTTGAATATTACAGAGTGAGAAATATACAAAACACAAAATTAAAAACATTAAACAGAAAGATTTATTTTGCATCAAAACCGATCGCCCTGATTACACCAAGTACCTGTATTTATATATATTTTTTTTTATTATTTCCAGGTAAAATTTTATAGAGTGGAAAATACAGTCAGCCAAAAAAATAAATAAATGTATACACACTTCAGGAAAAGAAAAACTGCAGATTCCGTATATAAAACAGGAAATGTGAAGAAACATAAAAAAATAAATAAAAAATCCAGGTTGAATATTACAGAGAAAGAAATATATGAAACATATGCAATAAAATTGGAAAAAGCATATTAAAAAATGAAAGGTGAAAAATATATGAAACATATGCATCAGAACTGATTACCCTGATTTCCTCTACTGTACGCTTCCAGGATGAATATTACAGAGTGAAAAACAATAAACAGTCTCAAAGCCACGGGTTACTGCACAAGATCTCATACGCACAAGGTAGAATTTGTTCGCCTGTAGACATTTCCATCTTTATTGCATTTTTTTTTTAATGATATCTGTAATATCTCAAATTTCACTCTGTAAGATTCATTCACTCTGGATGTTTTTGGTTAAATCGTGCGCACAATAAGCAGTTTGTTTGTTTTTTTGGTTAATTTATGTGGATAAGCGACACTTTGTTTTTATGAATGGTTTTGTCAATTTGTGTTCACAAGACACAATTTGTTCCAAGTTTTGTTGTTGCTGTTAATTTACATGTCTGAGATACAATTTGTTCACCATGTTTTTTTGTTTGTTTGCTAATTTGTATACACAAGATACATTTTGTTCTCTTAATTTTTGGCACACTATACAATTTGTTTTTTATTCTTTTCTGGTTAATTCGTGCATACAAAAAATTTTTTATTCATAATTATTATTATTTTTTTTTTTTTTGGGGGGGGGGATAATTTTCCTGCACAAGACAAACATTTCCCCCATGTTTTGTCCAATGTGTATGCACAACATACTATTTGTTCCTGTTTTGGTTCATTTATATACCTGAGATACAATTTGTTCCCATGATCTTCTGGTTAATTCATGCACCAATTCGTTTGCCATGTTTTTTTTTTTTTGTTTGTTTGTTTGTTTATTTTATTTATAGTGTATGCATGAGCTACAATTTTCTCACTGTGTGTTGGTTAGTTTGTGAACACAAGGTGCAATCCTTTTGCACTATTTTATTTATTTCGTGTTCACAATTTTGTAGTTTTTTCAGTTCTTTTACCAGATTATTGTGTGCATGTTTTAGTCTTCTTCTTCTTTGTCTTTCGGCTGTTCCCTTTCAGGGGTCGCCACAGCGAATCATCTGCCTCCATCTAACCCTATCCTCTGCATCCTCTTCTCTCACACCAACTAACTTCATGTCCTTTCTCACTGCATCCATAAATCTCCTCTTTGGTCTTCCTCTAGACCTCCTGCCTGGCAGTTCCAACCTCAGCATCCTTCTACCGATATATTCACAATCTCTCCTCTGAACATGTCCAAACTACCTCAATCTGGCCTCTCTGACTTTATCTCCAAAACATCTAACATGGGTTGTCCCTCTGATGAACTCATTCTTAATCCTATTCATCCTTGTCACTCCCAAAGAGAACCTCAACATCTTCAGCTCTGCTACCTCCAACTCTGCCTTCTGTCTTTTCTTCAGTGCCACTGTCTCTAAGCCGTAGAGCATTGCTGGTCTCACCACTGTCCTGTACACCTTGGCTAACCTTCATTCCTCTGCTTTCCAGAGCATACCTCCACCTCTCCAAATTTTCCTCCACCTGTTCCCTGCTCTCGCTACAAAGCACAATGTCATCTGCAAACATCTTAGTCCATGGAGACTCCTGTCTTACTTTATCTGTCATCCTGTCCATCACCAGAGCAAACAAAAAGGGGCTTAGAGCCGATCCTTGATGCAGACCCACCTCCACCTTGAACTCTTCTGTCACACCTACAGCACATCTTACCACTGTCTTACAGCTCTCATACATGTCCTGCACCACTCTAACATACTTATCTGCCAATCCAGACCTTCTCATACAATACCACAGCTCCTCTCTTGGCACCCTGTCATATGCTTTCTCTAAATCTACAAAGACACAATGCAACTCCCTGTTACTTTCACTACTCTTTCCCACAGCTTCATTGTCTGGCTCATTAGCTTTATACCTCTATAATTGCCACAGCTTTGCACATCTCCCTTGTTCTTAAAAATTGGCACCAGTACACTTCTCCACCATTCCTCTGGAATCCTCTCACTCTCCAAGATCTTGTTAAACACACTTGTCAGAAACTCTACTGCCACCTCTCCTAAGCACTTCCATACCTCCACAGGTATGTCATCAGGACCCACAGCCTTTCCACTCTTCATCCTCTTCAACGCCCTTCTCACCTCACTTCTACCAATATTTGCTACTTCCTGTTCCACAACAGTCACCTCTTCTACTCTTGGTTCTCTTTCGTTTCCTTATTCATCAAATCCTCAAAGTACTCCTTCCATCTTCCCATTACCCTCCTGGCATCTGTCAGTACATTTCCATCTCTATCTTTAAATCACTCTAACCTGCTGCACATCCTTCCCATCTCTATCTCTCTACCTTGCCAACCTGTACAGATCCCCCTCTCCCTCCTTACTGTCTAGCCTAGCATACAAGTCCTCGTATACTTCTTGTTTGGCCTTTGCCACCTCTACCTTCACCTTACCCTGCTTATCCCTGTACTCCTGTCTACTCTCTTCAGTCCTCTCAGTGTCTCACTTCTTCTTAGCTAGCCTCTTTCCCTGTATACACTCCTGGACTTCCTCATTCCACCACCAAGTCTTCTTGTCCACTTTCCCCTTACCTGATGATGATACACAACATTCTTCCTTTCTCAGCTTCCACCACTTTGTCCTCCGCTCTGCCTTTGTCCTCTTTGCCTTCCTCACCACCAGGGTTATTTTACACACCACCATTCTGTGTTGTCTGGCTACACTCTCCAGTCACTGATCTCTTTCAGATTACAACATCGACACAAGATGTAGTCCACCTGAGTGCTTCTGCCTCCACTTTTATATGTCACCCTATGTTCCTGCCTCTTCTGGAAAAAAAGTATTTACTACTGCCATTTCCATCCTCTTTGCAAAGTCCACCACCATCTGTTCTTATACATTCCTGTCCTGAAGACCAAACCTGCCCATCACATTTTCATCACCTCTGTTCCCTTCCCCAACATGTCCATTGAAGTCTGCACCAATCACCACTCTCTCACGTCTGGGGATGCTCTGCATCACTTCATCCAACTCACTCCAGAATTTCTCCTCTTTTAACTCACATCCTACCTGTGGGGCATAACCATTAACAATATTGAACATCACCCCTTCAATATCCAGCTTCATCCTCATCACCCTATCTGATACTCTCTTCACCTCTAGAACATTCCTTACAAACTCCTCTTTCAGAATAACTCCTACTCCATTTCTTTTCCTATCCACACCATGGTAAAACAATTTGAACCCTAATTAAAAGCTTCTAGCCTTGCTACCTTTCCACCTGGTCTCCTGGACACACAGTATATCCACCTTCCTTCTCTGCATCATATCAACCAACTCTCTTCCCTTCCCTGTCATGGTCCCAACATTCAAAGTCCCTACTATCACTCCTAAACTCTTGCCTTTCCTCTTCTCTTTCTGCTTTCGAACACGCCTTCCTCCTCTCCTTCTTCGACCAACAGTAGCCCAATTTCCACCAGCACCCTGTAGGTCAACAGCACCGGTGGCGGTCGTTGTTAACTCGGGCCACGACCGATCCGGTATGGGAATTATATTCGTGATTCGCAAGATTTCTGATTTCTAACAGATGAGGCCTGACTGAGCGTATACTGTACATTACAGACACTTTATACTCGCATTATAATTACTCCTCTCTTGATTTATCGGAAAGCACTGTTGAGCTGCTGTTGATTCTGATTGGTCAAGTTTGACACTATTTACAACAACATGAGAGCTTTGTGTAAGGATACTTTAATTAAACATTTCTGGAAGGAGTCTCCAGTGTCAGTGCTTTTTAATAGTTTTTCAGTTTCGAGTGAAGAAACGGCTGTTTATCGCTGCTGTAACGTAAGCTGGAACAGGAAATAACTTAGTGTGTGTAAGTTTTAGAACATTACATGCAACTACAAATTACAAGCATCGCGTGTCCTTCTTTTAGACATTAAATTCAATAATGGGGAAATTGTGAAGATATAAGCGCATTAAAATACTTTTGTTTTTGATTCTTTATCAAAATTTATTCTTTTCCTACAGTCTTTCTGTAGCCTATATACTCCAGCCATTTATCCACAGCAGAGCTTCCTTTTTGTCTAATACTTGGCCTTCATTTCCTGTTCATCATGAATTTTTAACATTCGGTTACTTTTTTTTTCCACATTTCATGACCGTTCATTTTAGGTCACGGCCATTTGGCAGCTCGTGTATTCCCTTTGCGACCGAGATTAAACGGTCTAATCACATCACTTCATGTCTGATGGAAATCCCTGTGATGGTATTTTGTGGAGCTCAGCCATCTCCAGGAATCTGAACAGCAGTGCGTCAGAGCGGCGCCGCTTTCTGAAACCACTTTATCGATTAGATTCAGTTTAACCCGACATCCTCAGGTGATGAACTCCTGCTGGCCTTCGGTTCTTTCTGCTGATCTTTAGTGTTTAGGATGTTCATTTTATCTTTAGGAGTTTTTTTCTTATCTTTCTGATAAACAAGACGATTCTATGTATGGTTGAGTCATTTAATTATAACAATTAACAACATTATTATAGCTTGGGAAATGGAAATGAGCAATATTCTGTGAAACTGTACGTACAGTACATATAAATAAGATAGGTGCAGGACTCAGATTTCATCAAATTGCAGTTCAGGATTTATTGTAAATAACATGGTGGTGAACAGTAATGATGGAAAATTGTCCGGTACATGAATTCAGATTTTAGGCAAACAAACATTTAGTAATTCTATTTCATACAGGTCAATATTACAAACAAAATATTTACAGATTTCACTTTTTCCAGGTTTGTACTGTACAGGATGTGATTCATGAAGAACAAGAAAGTACAACAGAGTAAAGTACAACATTCAAAATGTATTTAGGAGAAAATGATAAATCAATCACTGATGCATTATTATTATTATTATTATTATTATTATTACTTAGAAAAGGAAGAAAAAAAGAAGCAGAAAAAAAGAGAGAAGAAAAAATCTCTTGTATCCACGGTTACCATGTGTCGCCTAAAATACACACGAATGCTGTTTCAAAAATTAGAATAAAGAAAAGCGTGAAAGTGTTGAGAAAAGTAAAAAGGTTTTAAGCAGGGCAGGGAAACATGAAAGGTGAGGAACACAAAGTGCACCGATATGCAAAGATACATTTTTCACAGGGCAGGTGTACCTAATAAAGTGACCACATGGAAAATTCCCTTGGAGTTGGATTGTGTGCGTACGGCATGTGGTTTTTGATTCTGTAAAGCTGCTTGTCGACAAGTGATCTTGTGTTGCTGACTATAGCTTATATAGCTTTCCCAACCTCTACATTTATTCTACATTTACACTAACTGGTCACTTCATTAGGTACACATGTTCAACTTAAACAACTAATCAGGTGATCACATGGCAGCAACTCAGCGCATTGAGGCATGTAGACATGGAATCTATCAATCTTCTTACATCCATGAACACTATGGACAATTACACGCTCACCTTCCTTCATATATACACTACATGTCGTACGTTTACATCCTGGACCATTGCACAAAGACACTTTAATAACCTCTGCACAAAGTCACTTTGTTCTATGCATATTTGCACACACAGTACAGTATATTTCAATTTGTACAGTATATTTCTATTTTTGTACATCATATTTCTATTTTTATTTTTAGTTCTATTTTTCCTAGTTTAATTTAATTTTTTTATTTAATTTCTATCGTATTTCTTTTATTCATATTTATTTCTTATTTGTAAACTTTAATTCTCTTTTAGGGTCAATGGCAGTCGTATAATGCATTTCACTACATTTCGTACTGTGTATGTTTGTGTATGTGACAAATAAAATTTGAATTTGAATTTGAAGTCAAGACGATCCGCTGATGATCAAAACAGAGCATCAGAATGGAGTGAAAGGTGATTTACAGTAAATGGCATAAGCGTGGCATGGTGTTTGGTACCAGACGGGCCAATCAATGTTTTTCCCAAACTGCTGATCTACTAGGATTTCCACAAACAACCATCTCTAGGGTTTATGAAGAACGGTGTGAAAAAAGAGAAAATCCCCAGTGAGGGCAGAGTGCTCTGGGTGAAAATGCCGTGTTGATGCCAGAGGTCAGAGGAGAACAACCCAGACTGGTTCTAGCTGATAGAAAGGCAACAGGAACTCAAATAACATCTTGTTACACCCAAGGTCTGCTGAAGAGCGTCTCTGAACACACGACACGTTGAACCTTGGAGCAGATGTGCTACAGCAGCAGAAGACCACACAGGGTGTCGCTCCTGTCAGCTAAGAACAGGAACCTGAGGCTACAGGTCACATGGTCTCACCAACATCAGACAACAGGAGATCGAAATATCACCTGGTCTAATGAGTCTCGATTTCTGCAGCTGAGGGACAGGTAAGATTTTGGCGTGAACAATACGAGAGCATGGATCTGTCCTGCCGTGTATCAGCGGTTCAGGCTGGTGATGGTGTGGGGGAGATACTGGTTCTTGGTACACTTACTTTGGGCCTCTTGGTTCCAATTGAGCATGGTTTAAATTAGCCATAGCATAGGATAACGTGGCATGTCACAAAGCTAAAACCATCTCACACTGGTTTCTTGAAGGTCACTCCACACGGTCATCTGATCTCAATCCAATAGAGCGGCTTTGTGACGTGGTAGAGTTTCTCGAGATTCGCTCTACAGATGTGCAGCCAACAAATCTGCAGCGATTTCAATATGGAAAAAAAAATCTCCAAGAAGCGTTTCCAGCACGTTGTTGAACTTGTGCCATGAATGAATGAAGGATGAAAGGATGAAGGCGGTTCTGAAGGCAAAGGGAGTCGAACCCTGTACCTGTGGTGTACCTAATGAAGTGGCCAGTGAGTGTATTTTTCAAGCACACTGGATTGTGTATTATATCTGATGTATGTAAGGATTATATGGATGAATGGACAAACAGTAATTAGAAATGCGGTGTAATAATTTGTCTTGTTGGTAAAGTTAATGTGCTGTACAGTACCGTACCGTATCTGCAATATAAACACTGTACAACAGTTACTCACAATCTGCCATCATCACTCTTGCTTCTTCTGAAAGCAGCTTGTGTGTTCCCTCTAGTGTGTAACTCAGAACAGTGATAGATATGACAATCTGTGTTCTGTGGCCCAAATGTGCGTGTGTATCATCAGCCAAGACAGTTTCTTGATTAGTTTTATTTTAAAGGACTAATACTACAGGAAAGCACGAGGTCATCTAAAGTATCCTCTTAATCCTGACCTCATGCTCATGGTGGATGTGCAGCCTGCCCCACTACACCCTGGTAAGCATGCACACTTCAACTCACATCCTTCCATCCATGCAATCTGTCATCGCAAATGAAAGCCAGCAGTAATGTCCAGTGACTTCATGCCAGCGGTCAGTGGTGGAAAGGGGAAGTCACATGCTGAGGAACTCATCCTCGTGCACAATGCAAGCGCAACATAATGTGAAGAGAAACCTGAAGACCTGGATGATACCCGTATTATGCAAACTCTACACACACACAGATCAGAGATGAGATTAAAAACCCTATCTTGGGTGGTGCGAGGTGACAACGCAAACCACTAAGCCACTATGCTCACACTTACAGCCTTTATACTGAGATTTTATTTCGTTTTTTTTTTTGTACCTCGAGGAAATAACGTTGGTGTGTCAGTGGCACTGTAGGTTTCTTACCTGCCATGCAGATGGCCGGTTCCCACCCAATATACATACAAACCCCAGCCACTGGATGCAGTGCCAGTTCCAAGCCTGGGTAAAATGGGAGGGTTGCCTCAAGAAGGGCATCCGGGATAAAATCCTGTGCCAAGTCGTTCTGCGGATCAGATGGTCCCCTGTAGGTGACCCCTCGACGGGAACAGCCAAAAGACCAGCAACATCCTGCGGAAAATAATCAGGAAGAATTTCACATAGAGCGACACGGTGGCTTAACAGTGCACCTCCAGGTCCTGGGTTTGATTCCCACATCTTCTCCCCGTGCTTAGGGGGTTTCCTCCAGGTTCTCCGGTTTCCTCCCACAGTCCAAAGACATGCAGATTAGGCTAATTGGCGTTCCCAAATTGTCCATAGTGTGTGAATGTTGAAGGCGGCACAGTGGTGTAGTGGTTAGCACTGTCGCCTTGCACCTCCAGATTCCGGGTTCAGTTTGCCTGTAGTGTGTGGAAGAGTGTGTGAGTGCCCTGCGATTGATTGGCACCCTGTCCAGGGTGTACCCCACCTTGTGCCCTGAGCCCCCTGGGATAGGCTCTTATTTCATTATCAGAAGTGAATCTTCGTCCTCGTAGGGCCGCATTCAGGGGACCAGACAGGTGAAAGTCTTTAGACCTCAGAGCGTCGACAATGTGGGCAGAAATATGCGTCAAGTAAGATCACGACACCCTCGGATATCAGTCCTCTGTGTTTAATCCGAAGTTTAGGTTTCGGCTCTTCAATAAGTGTCTCGCTGTAACGAGCACTGTTGATGGTGAAACTTTTTCCTGATAATGTTCCAATACTTCTGGCCCCCTTAGAATCCCAGAAAACTGCAGGCGTTGATGAATTTTCCAGCTGATGGTCGACTTTTGAACTTTTTCTCAGCCTGTGATTGAGGATCTTTCCGTTCCATACTCTGCTGTTTACAAGCGGGGCGTCCATATTTGCTCACACCACAGTTATAAATGGTGCAACTTTATAGTTTGTGAATGGGTTTTTGAGAGGTTCAGGTCTTCCCATGAGAAAATCTGTATGAACTGTATTGCTGGTGTTGAGGAAGGTTGTTTGGGATGCATGAGGTGTTGGAGCAACTGGAGCGCTCAGTCTGTGGAGTCAACACAAGGTGGCAGCACACAGCTGTTTTATTAGAGGAGTTACTGTCCAACAGAACAACAGTGAGCGCTAAAGACAGGTAGACAGAGAGAGAGAGAGAGAGAGAGAGAGAGACAGACAGTCTAATTGATTGATTGATTGACTGATTGATTAATAGATCGAGATCTGCTTCTCCTCCCAGACCACAAGCCGGGAGATTTCTTGCTCCCCCAGATCTCAGTCTGTATCTCATCTCATCTCAAACAACATTCCTTAGCTTTCAGATGGAGCAAACTCCAAGCCAGGAAAGTTTATGTAACTTTTTACAGCCTTCTCGTTCTCTCTTATGAGAGGTAATTAGTTTTATTGTCAGATGTTCAGTCAGCTGTTTAGATAGACCCGAAGATGTTGAGTGTTAGGGAGGATGAACAACCTGGTGGGCCTGAAGAATCACAGCTTTGGAACCGTCTGCACTCGAGCTGGAACAAGTTCTAACAATAAGTCCATTACAGAAAAAACACTAGTGGATCATCTGGAAAGGTGCCGAAACTTTCACAAAAATGGCAGACTGTCTGTTTTTCCCCTAATTTAACAAAAAAAAAAAAAAAAAAACCATGGTCCTTTAGCAGGGCTGTATTCCAGACCACCTCTGTCATGTCCAGGACCTGGACCCGGACTAGTCGAGATTAATGAGAGCGAGAACAAGTCGAACTTGAGGCAGAAAACAAAAGCCTTTACTTTAACGAGATGTCTTTAATCACTGGTTGCAACAAAAAAAAGGATTTAACTTACGCGAAAAGAAAAGACAAAAAGGACATTACTTTACAAACTTCGAAACAAAACTAGGATAGTCCTTTAAAAAGTCTCTTTAAAGCCTTGTGCAAATTTACAGCTTTTCGGTTTGTTTTTTATACAATTAAAGAATATAAAAAAATAATCATCATCACGGTTAAAACTGCATGCTTCAATTATAACAGATATTTGTAAAGCACCATGTAAAACCTTCTACATCGTTTATCACCTTTAACTTCATTCCTCTGCTGCTGCGGAGCTTCTTCCAGTCCAGCACTTTACCATTTCTTGGTAAAAGCCTATTAGTACTGCAACAAAAAAATCATCGTAGTCATAACTTACAAAAGGGAATACACACGCTGAGAAAGTCATCTTGAAAAAGATTGATTTTCTGAGATTAGTTCCCCGGCCCTGCCGTGTACGAGGCATCTATCAAGTCCAGAGCCGCAAACAGTCGTCTCTTGAGCACTGTTATTTGTAACGATTTCAAAATTACTCCATGGGAAGAGTCACGGCTACAGTGCAGGAGAAACTGTTAGGATTTCATCTCATAACTCTTTTGCTGTGTATTAGGGATAGAGTTGCTGAAATGCACAGTGAAATGTACCGATTCGTGTTCATGGTGTAGCAGAAGGGCTTCATGCTCTTTTCAGCTTTATATTGCAACAAGATTTTTAAAAAGTTTTAAAGGGCTAAAATCAGAACCAACAGTTTCTCCAAAAAAACTCTTTCCAATCTTCCCCTTCATTAAAACTCAATGCCCGCTTGTTATGAGAGCCAGGTCTATTCCAGCTCTCGGTCACCTGTCTTGTTGTAAGTCATCACTGGATTCATGGACTCGGCGGGTCCTGGACCACATTTACACCAGAACGGCAAATTGCCATCTACCTTTAGCTTCTGTTTCCATCCTCTTCAAGTCTCTAGTTCTCTTTGCCGTCCCTCATTCATGTCCTGATTGTAAGGACAGCCTGCGGCGCACAGAGGAGACACTCAGGGTGGCTAATCGTCCTACGGCTGCCTCTCACACGGCTCCAGGATAGTTCTGAAGAGCTGTGAGGAGGTCTTAAAGTCTTAAAATCTAACTACAGGAAGTGAGAACTTTGATTCACTTGTCTGTTCTTACACACCTCGAGATTTACATTCTCCCATTGCATAGGAACAAGAAGGCAAAAACATCTAATATCTATATTAAAATAATATAAATTATATATATTATAATACAGGAGGAGGTTTATGCTTGTGAAGTGAGCTGGACCAAAAAATGATGTCCTTAAAGTGACATGAAAGAAGAACAAACAAACAAACAAACAAACAAACACATATGGGGAAATCCTGAACGCTAAACACATCCTGTATAGAGATTTCCGAGGGCAAATATTACTCAAGTAAAAGTCCTATATTTCATTTGTACTGAAGTGAAAGAACAGAAGTACTTTATTTAGGTTTTAAATGTGTAGGGACCCTATTAGCCGAGCGTATCCCTTTTCATAATAAAAGTCCCTCTCTCTCTCTCTCTCTCTCTCTAAGCATCATGTTGTCTGTATCATTGATTAGATCTTCACTGCAGAGAACCTGCGAGACTTTTACTGCAGATCCAGTCCTAGATCCCGAAGGCGGCCCTTGATCTGTCTTTGCTGTGTTCTGGTCCGCAGTGTACTTTAAACAGTACTCCCTGTGCAAAGGATGTTGATTAAGGGAGGTTCCCTTGACGAAATTCCTCCATTCAGACACCCTGCAATGTCATCAATGCAGACATCACTTCCTTTGTGAGTTACCATGGCAACACAAAACACAAACAGGAGATCTGTTCCTGCCGCTGTGACAATGTAACACCTGTGAAATATAAAACTTTACTTGTCTTGAAAAAAAAAGAATTATATGTACAATTATATTTATATAATAAGAAATATTGTGGAGATTAATACCATATGGAATAAATGTAATTCATAATGAATCTATCTGTATGTGCTCACACACACACACACACACACACATATTTTTATATTAGATAGATTAAATACTTTATTAATTACAAAGTGAAATTGTGAACACCTATTATAATTATTACGAAATAATATTAATATATTGCACAGTGAAATTCTTCAGTCTTCCCATATCCCAGCTTTTTTTTTTTTTAGCAGGCAGTAGTAAATAAATAAATATTATATATACACATACATAGTGTTTACTAAAAAAATTTATAGATGGATGGATGGATGTATTATAGTATATACAATAAATTAAAAAAAAAATTATAATTATGTAATAATATCTATATGGCTTAGTGGTTAGCACTGTGAACCTTAGACTTCCAGGGTCGAGAGCTGTGTGTGTATAAATACATGATGACTTTAAGTCACTTTGGTTTTTTTGGGAAATCTCACAATAGGTTTATAAGATCTTGCAAGAAACGAGCTATCCAGGGAACCATTTAAACCTTTTGACCAAAACAAGGTCGAATTTCTGATTTTTTTTTTTTTCTTGAATAGTTACCTTTTTGTTTAAAGCTAACTTTAGAGGTAATTGTGGCAAACAAGTTAGTAACAAGAAGGACTAGACCTATTGGCGGCACGGTGGTTAGCACTGTCACCTTGCACCTTCAGGGTCCAGGTTCGATTCCCGCCTATGTATGCGTGGAGTGAGTGAACTATACTATGCACTCCTCTTGCATTAATGTGTGACACCCCGATTCCAAGGCTGCTGTGTTACCATAAATTTTCTGATCAACCTATTTGGATCTGATCAACCTGTGTAACTGTAGAACGTCACGCTGTCATCCAGCTGCAGGTTTTTAACATCAGGCTTGTGGCTGAGTGCACTGATAACACAGAGGGTGACCCGGGTTAAATTTGGCCTGCTGTGTGTGTGTGTGTGTGTGTGTGTGCATACATGTGTACATGCATGCTTGGCCTTCCAAAGCTGAATTTCCATGGCAGAGTAAATACCTGGGTGGATATTTGAAAGAGGCTTTTTTCCTTTACGAACATGCTGACCAAATGTTTAACTTTAAAATGTTGATCATTTCCTGTAAAACCTCAAACGGAGCTGATGTGCTATTGGGGGGGGGTAATAAAGACCGTCCTTGCGAATACAATGCCAAATAGCAAAAAAAGCAAACAAGATAAACATTTTGCATAAAATTGCAAAAACGTGGGAAAAAAGCTCTGTATATTAAAAAAAAGGCTTTTTTTTTTTTTTTTACATAAACTGTTGTGAAGCAATTACACAAATCTCCTGCTGGCCTGAAATTTATGCAAAGCAAAAAGAAATGCTCTGATCTATTCCCGAAGCAGTGAATGTTTAAAGCGTGCGTCATTTTGACGATAACAGAAATGGAAATAAGATGAAATGAAGATTTGCTCCGCGCTCAGTCTGTGCAAGTGCAGCATGTGAGTGCGACATATGCCACGTCCCATCAAAAAAGCTCTGCCAGAATTAATGGTCACTTTTTCTCTAAAAAGGCTGAACACCAGGTTCATCTGCTGCGTCCAACAGCTTTGTTTGGTGCTGCCGCGTATGCTAATGCGTCCTGAGTTCTTATTAAATAGAAAGCATTTTAATTTGCTGAACGCAGCTCCATCTGCTCTTACTGAGGAGGGATGTGTGTGTGTGCAAGTCTACGCTGAGCATCAGAGTTGCAGAGGTAATATTTTCTTTTCTTGATTGGATCAAATTAATATTATTATTATTATTATTATTATTGCTGCTAATCTAACCTTATTCTGGAGTCATATGCTGCGTATTTGCATACGAGAACACGATTGGTTCTTACACTTTATGACTCAATAACACCTGCACACTAATTGGTTCGTGTTTTCATCATCGCGTCAGATTTTCCAATGATCTGCTCGTTTAAACACATTCCTCACACAAGGATTTCATTATTATAAATAAATAAATAAATAAATAAACTTATTAAAGACCAGTGATAAAATAACTAATGATTTAATAGAACATTTAACAACAGTAAAATCAACACGTGTCTGTAATCACAACCTCAGTTGGGTCGCCTCGAGCTCCGATCCTGTGGGTTTTTAATAAACCCCGGCGTGGTGCAGGACACGCGAAGGCAATTTGCCCAGACATTATCTAGACTTGATGAGGCTGGAAATAATTAACGCTATTTTGTCTCTAACACTCTATTAAAAAAATCTGTCAGGTTCCTTGATGACCCGTTTTATTATGCGTCGCACATATAGAGAAATACACTCGAGATAAATTCTGTAAGGACTAAAAGCTAACAAAGAAATGCTGCAAAGAAACAAACAAACAAAAAAAAAAAAGCATCTAAGGCGAAATCAGACCCAATTTTAATTCGGCTATTGACATTCAGTTGAGAATGATATCTTCAGGATAAGCTGATTTGGCCCATTTGCAGGCAGGCGACAGCGAAAAGTCAATAGCTTGGGAAAGGTGCACAACCTCCTCAGGGCCTGTGCGGTAAGCACATTTGTTGTTTAAGACACGGCTAGAAAAGTCGCTATCATTTTGCAGAGTGTGTGTTTGGACACCGGTGTGTGTGTGTGTGTTAAAGTAAAAACCTGACACAGAATCCTACTGGAATCTTGTTCCATTGTTACCAGGCCATTGTTCTGTGGTCTAAGGGATCGTGTAACCCTGCTCATACAAATGAAGAGCTTCACCTTCAAGTCAAATATCTGAACAGGGAAAATGTGATCTCACCGACTTTGAGTTTTCAGGATTTCCTGAAACTTTACAGAACAACGCTCATGGAAGCTGTTTCATAATCTTCTAATCCTAATCACTCAGTTTAGGTGACCTGTGACCAATTCCTGGCGGCCAGGAGACGTTTACATCTATGGCAGATGCCCTTATCAGTGGACGACTTACATCTGATCTCATTTTACATCTGCGCAGTTGAGGAGATGTAAAATCACCCAATAGTTTCATCTTAGTGGTGGTGGGGTTTGGACCTGGGACCTTTCGATCAGTAGTCCAAATGTCTGACCTACAGTACCACTGTCTGGAGAGAAACCTGATGTGGTCCCCTGATGCTTTGTAAGATCTGCTTCACAGAGTGGTTATTCCTTTAACAAAAGATGTTTTTTTTTCTTTGAGTTTACCCGAGTGCCTGCTGCGTATTCCAACAATGGTGAACGTCATTGAGATCGCATACCTTCCCCTTTGACCTGGACGACCTGGCCCGTACATACACGAGTAAATGCATTATAGCATTAGTTTCTGCGTATCACGTTACTGTATTGTAGAAGTGTTGCTGATTACCATTCATTACACTTCCCAGCTCCTTCTGTTTCCCCGGATCTTGTGCTTCCCCACCTGTTCCTGGTCTGCTCGTGTAAATACATTTTACAGACTTTGAACCAACAATGCCGTGTTGCGGCTTCCTCGTACTGGGTTGGAAATCTTGGGAAGGCCGCCGCGCTTTCAGAGCAGATCCTAATTGCTTCCTTCCTTCGTTTCTTCCTTTCCTTTAAGTCACACAAACAGGATATTGCTTTCACAAATATAGCTGGATGTTTCTATGAAAGTGGTGTTGCTGAATTACATACATGGTGAGATATTAGTATGTGAACTTTATTAGAAATAGGAAATAGATTGTTTTCTATAAATATATTAAATATATATTAAATGTAAAGGTATGGACTATCCGTAAGACAAGTTATTTTTCCTGTTCTCATTTGCATTATAGCAGGTTAAAAAAGCATTTAAAATAATTACAATGGTACATACACGACTCCTCAGTTGTGAAGAATTGCATACCATTATGCAGAAATGCTAGTACTGGAGACTCCTTTCAAAAACTGTCACATGAAGGTCATAATTGAGAAATTACAAAGAGCATTAAGTTAACAACTAATTAAGAACAACCACAACAACAGCAGTCAGTTGTTATTATAAGGACATGAAGGTCAGCTGTTCCAAAATAGTTCTTACAAGAACAGTATCGTGTCGAGTGTGTTTGTAAAACCCATCGAGCTCCATGATGAAACTGTCTCCATTAAGACCTTCCCAGGAAAACGAGACCAAAACTGAGCTCTGCTGCAGAGGAGAAGTTCATTTAGAGTCACCAGCCTCAGAAATCACCAATTAACAACCAGCACCTCAGATTAGAGAAGCTTTACAGAGCAGAAGGAGCAGATATACATCTCAATATCAACTGTTCAGAGGAGATTATTGTGTGTATTTTGGATGAACGCCTTTAGCACTGTTTTAAGGTGTAGGATTTTTTTTTATTTATTTATTTTAAAATCAGGAACGACCATGGAGTTCGAAGGAGTGTCCAAACGTTCGATGATTCCAGAATTCAATAACCTTATGGCAGGAGTTGTGTGACAGCAACTGGAAGTGATTCACTCTCTGGATGGATTGAACTGAATTGTCCTCATTCAGCTGGAACAGTGAGACAACACTTGCATGAAAGCAGGACACATCTGTCGCACTCGGCTAGAACGTCTGTGCAATGTTTGCTTATTTCTTTAGCGTCCTCCTAATGGAAAGACAGTGAGCAAACCGGCAGTGCCATCTGCACAAGTGATACAGCCCGGAAATCAGGGCGAGGTAACTGGTATGGGGAATGCATTTTCAGTTGGCCTGACTTTTTTTTTTTTTAAATCAAGCATAAAATAATGGAAACCTTTTTTTTTCAGAAAAGCTATTACAGAATCCTATTAGTAAAATTTTTAAACCAGTGTTAGGTGTAACGCGTTACAAAGTAGAGTACTTGGATTACTTTTTTGATGTCGCATTTACGTACTCAGTTATTTAGTTACTTTTTAAAAAATGTAATCCATTATTTAGACAATTTATGTAATCCGTGAGCCAGACAACAGTCATTCCCAATCCCTTAGTGTGTGTGTGAAAGTTGTCCTACAAGCCCCTCCCTCTCACCTGTGCGGTTTGACTATGAGAGGGCCGACGTGCAGAAAGATGGAAACCTAATCACAGCGGCAAAATTTGCGTTGATTCAAGGTGCACCGTACTTACGGCCATCATGCAAAACCGCGTAGGTGAGATAGGGGTATTAGTAGTTAAAAGATTATGGGCCAAACTTTGCTGAATGATGATCAGAGAATAATTATAAAGGTCTTGACTAAAACAACATGCATGAGGAATCACAAAGGAGTTTTCATTTTCTGCAATGGAAAAGTACTCGAACTAGTTACATTACAGCGTTACTTTCTAATAAAAGTAACCTGATTACTTTTTGAAGACAATAATTTTGTAATGTAATTAGTTACATTAAAAAGTAACGTCCCCCAACAGTGCTAAACAGTATTGGCTTGTGATTATAGAAGATTTTGTTAGAAACGGACGACACTTTAAATCAATAACTACAAATCAATCACGATTAAGTTGATTCCAATTACATTTGGCAGACGCGACTTTATTCAGGGCATTTATCTCATTATATAGAACAGTATAGTTATAGTACGTATTTTATATCTTCTGCTATAAAATAAGACCTTGGTAGATGCTAAATATTATAAATCTACTCTGACATGGAGTAAAAAATGTCACCCTGGCAACCCTGATATTAACTATCCCATCCGCTGCTCCTCCTCCTCCCCTATAGAATGTGTTCATAGCATTAGCATGGGGCAGCATGGTTGCCTCTCAAATGGGCTTTATGCAATTCAGATTTTTGACCACTAGGGGCAGTAATCTCTCTATGAAGCTAAGTGAAGGAGGACATCAGGTTAAAGTAATCAAATAGTTAATTTGTCTGTAAATAGACATAGGTAGAATTTCAACGGCATTTAAAAATGTATGTATTTGTCAATAAGTACTTTAAGATTCTCTCTGGATTACATCGTGTCTTAACTGCGATATAGTTTTCCAGTTTTCTAGTTTCTTAGTCACATCCATGAACTGTTTTCATGCTTTAAAACATGCTTGTGTAAGATCCTTTTTCACTTCCCACACAAAAAAATTATTTATAATGGATTACACCCAAAGCAGATTAGCCCCTGCAACAGCGGTAAATATTTGCTAAATGTTGAGTTTGAGCAGAACGAATTCAAATGCAAATCCTTAAAAGTGTATCATGTGTAAATGATCAAACCAGCACAATATTATTAAAATAGAGTGTGTGTTCTCCATGTCTCCTTCTGTTACTACACTTTTCTGACAGCCCCCAGTGTTTGTGTTTGATTCCTCCTAATTATGGTCATATTAGCACTACATTTAAGCCTGGTGAAGCTCTGAAGCCCCTAAAACAATCAAACGTATTGAGTGAAACAACACACCATCCGTAATGAACGTTTAAAACTGCCGAGTCAGGGCGCACGACTGATCCGGTCCGAAACCACTATCTGCTACGAGCAGCCATTTTCTGTGATAACAAAAGCCACAGGCAGTTAGAGAAAGTCTGCTCAGCTTAGTGGTTAATCATATGATTGATTTGTCTGCTGAAAGTGTTACACATTACGTGTAAAATGACTTCCAGTTTCTATCACTGAAGCCGTTGCTGGCAACTGACTGATAAGCTAGACAATTAAAATGCTTTTCCTTAGTAATTACGACTTTGTAGCTTGTCCTTTGCAGACAGAATATATAATTACAGCAACAACCAAATTACTACCTCGATTCACATCTCGGGCTTTCACTGTAGCAGCTTTTCTATTCGACTCTGTGATTGGCTGTTGTGCAAAAGACCAAAGCGAAGCAAAAAAAAAACAAAACAAAAGGCTTAGATAGTGGATTCAGCACTTGGTGTGCATGTACTGTACGCTATAAATTCCAAATATTATAGTCTGTATTTGCATTTAAACCTAAAGTGGGTGTGGTCTAGATTATTTTTGTTTATACCCTTAATAAATTTTCAAACAGTAACATCCATTAAAAAATCTATATTTTTTATTAAAGTTATTTTATTTACTACGTTGAATGAATGACACCAAAAAATGTTGCAAATACAACATTTCCGTACGGCATTTGTGCCACTTAATGTCAATTTGCACAACATTTAACCAGGTTACAACTGCAGTCCATCATTAGAGTTCTGAAATCTTCACTGGAGAACAAGATGAACCCAACAGCTTCCCACATACACAGAGTGTATATGTGTATATATATTATTATATTATTATATTATTATATCTTACACTTCTTGTATACAAAGCACTCATGCATCTTGTGATTGTTGTAGTGTTATCTTTTTGTTTAATTGTCTTTTTATAACTGTAATATAACGCTGAAGTGCTTCATGTTGCCCAAATGCAGCCAAACCATTGGCAGTGCCAGCAGCAGCGAGAGGCAAAGGGGACGTATGGATTCAGAAGTGAAACAAGATGGAGGTGAATGATATTGCTCAGTATTGAGGCGTGGACACAGAACGAACATTATTTGGATGTTAATCGTTTTGTTTTTTCAATTTTACTTTTTTCCAATTTTATCCAATTTTCCAATTCGATGGTTTGGTAAATTGTGGTTGTTTAATATTTCTATTGTTTATTGCAATGCTCAGTGTTTTATAAAGCAGTTTAGTGCATTTACTCACATTATCAGCAGTTTCCTGGTGAAACAATGGATAGTAAGGGTTTTTCCAACATACTGTAATACCTGCGGCGTCCTAATGTCATTCCTACATCTCAATAACGTGGCTTTAATGTTTTAACAAACAAAAGTTCCCACTGGCTTAGTTTAGTTCTGTTTGCCAAAATTAAAACTGGTAATTTATTTTAAAACACCGCAAGCCAGAGTTAGTACAGAATGCCACCTGTTCCTGCTCTACCTTTTCACCCATAGTCGCCGGATGCCCTTTCTGATAATTCTTAACCATTTCTCCTGGTTTAGGACCGACTATGAGGATGACCAGTCTAACAGGGGCGGGTCTTGAGCCCCTGGTCCTCTGAAACATTTTTGTGCCCGACTTAAATTAGATTGTTTTTGAGTAGTTTCTTTAGAGTAAATTATTTCTTTAGTTTGTTTCTTTGTTTAACACTGCAGATTTTTTGCATCAATTGTACCGTTGGAAAAAAAGAAAGAAAGAAAAAAGTGAACATTGGAAAATAAATCAAATCAATTTCATGAATTGCTTTTATCAGTCATCAATTCAAGTGGCACGGTTCAATTCAAGTTAGAACTGCTGCGTTGCACCTCCACGGTCCGGGTTTGAGTCCCACCTCGGGTCTGAGTGCATGGTTTCTTCCAGGTTCTCCGGTTTCCTCCAACAGTCTAAAGACCTGCAGATAAGGTTAATTGGCGTTTACAAATTGCCTGTAGTTTGTGTGTGCCCTACGATGGATTGGCACCCTGTCCAGGGTGTACCCTACCTCGTGCTCCTAGGATACTGTATGCTCCAGACCCCCTGCGACCCTAAATACAAGACAAAGTGGTGTAGACGGTGAGTGAGTAAGTCATTAATGAATTTATCTGTTTGTTTTAACCTATTTTAATCATAAACAATACATTTACTTTAAATGAAATCTAAATTGCAAAATGAATGCAATTTCAAGCATAAGAAAGGAACAGCAAAGAAAAAAATTCTTAGTTTAAGTTTAAAAAAAAAAAAGTTTAGATTTCCAGTTTTTCTTGTGTTTGTTGCACACATTTAATTTGCAGCAAATGTCTCATAAATGTTTAAGACGAGCTTACAGCCTTATCTGTTAAATCTGATGCACCAGGAAGCAGAATTGGCTGTTCGCTTTCTTATTTGTTTTATTGATCTACATGACAGGGTGTTGATGAAAGTAAAAAAAAAAAAAAAGATCTCTGACAAACTGAAACTTCCATGTCGGCAAATTTCAAAGACCAGAAACCACACTGAACCAATTACACCAAATCCATACATAAATAATTAAAAAGAAATTAAAACAATAATAAGACTTATTAAACAATATTTAAGGTGATGCATCAAGTTGTTGCTGTCTTTCTAGTTAATCAGATTAACTTACCTAAAAACAACCTAAAAATACTATAAATAATTTATTCTTTTATGTAAATGAGATCATACTAACTGAATTGTTTAGCTCTTATTAATTAGCCAGCATGTGTGTGTGTGTGTGTGTGTGTGTGTGTGTTTACATAAAATGATGACTCATTTTATTTCTCAAGTCATTGATGACTGGGAAGTAAAAATCACCAAGTAATATGTCCTAATTATAGTAAGCGTGCCGTTTAGGCCTAAACAGGACAGAGAACATAGTGTTCAGATACTGTTCATACTGTTAGCTTGTTCACACGGACGAAGCCACAAGCTCAGCCTAAAAGCAACACATTCTGGACGTTTCACATCACAGGGTGCAGGGTTTAGCCGGCGCTTCACATGCAGCGAGCCACCACGAGCTGGGTGTGAGGACTGTCACAATCTCCACTAACCGCTGTGTGTGGGTGTGTGCATGCATGCGTGACTAGCAATGCTCTTTCGATTTCTGGCGAGAAAAGACTTGCGGACTTTTTGGCATCAGAGTTTGCAGTATGCATCTGCAAAGACAATGCTGAGTTCTCGTTTACCATCCGTGGTGGCAGATATCAAGTTCAAAACAGGGTGGTAGTTTGCTTTAAAATCATTCCTATTACCCTGAATCTAACATCACATCATTCACACACCTACAGGCGGCTTCTCAAGTTTTTACCAAGTACCAAAAACATGATACATAAAAATGTTTCAAGACTTCCATTCAAACTAGAAGACAATAAATATCCATTTCTGGCCTTTATTTTTTTGCATGTGTTTACTTTGATTATCCAGGTCATCTTCACCACATCCTGACCCCTTTTTGTTCTGCTTTTGGGTAGAGCACGTTTTGGTTGAGTCACTATCATTTGTGTCAAACTTAACCTGATCGAGCCATCTTTACCAACTGGTTGAGGTATGCGCTGCTCAATAAATAAATAAATAAATAAATAAATAATAAGTCAGCATATGTTTTTTATTTTTTTTTATTATTTTCTTTTGGTCGGGAAGGGAGGCAGGATTTGTACTTTTACCATGAAGTGACATCTCAACCATTTGGACGAGGCCTACGGTATATTGAGTTCTGTTAAACCAAACAAACAAAAAACATATCACCGGCATGGTGGCCTTGCATCTCTAGTTCCCATGTTCAATTCCCAGCCTTGGGGTCTGTGTGCATGGAGTTTGCATGTTCTCCTCGTGCTTGGTGGGTTTCCCCCTGAGTACTTTGTTTTCCTCCTACAGTCCAAAGACCTGCAGATTAGGATAATTGCCGTTCGTGTGTGAATGTTGGCCAGAGGTCGTAAAAATGGAAATAAATAAAATGGTCATCACCTTTGGCCTCCATGGTTCCTAGCTGGATCAATAGGTGGATGGATGGAGACTTCATGTCACATGCACCTTCTCAAAGATCCCTAATGATGCATTAAGGATTCTTCTGGAAAATATGAACTCAACACACACACACACACGCCCCCACCAAAAAAATAAATAAATAAAAAACACTAACTAAAACACTTCATACCATTCTGTGTACACTGTTTAGTGCCGCAACAGCAAATAAACTGATGTGGAAGCCAAGAGAGACACATTACATAGACGTTTTTTTGTTGTTGTTGTTGTTGTTTTTGTTTTTTAAAACAAGGAAAGTCATCTTAGGAGGCATGAACTCAGATCGCATGAACGTGGATAGCATGTCTTTATACTGTACATGAAACAGGAAGTGAAAAAAGGGGAATAGGATCCCTCATACACACAGGACTGTGTGTGTGTTTCAAATTCCCTCCCACACACTTTTATATCAGTTATAAAGTTGTATTTGTATGGTTGCCAAGAACGTCGTGCCTTACAGTATTTAACATCATTGAAATTGTGTACGTCACTGATAGTAAGCCACTCGAGGGAGCCACGTACTGTAGTACTCAGTGTTCTGACATGTGTTTAATAGACTGGTATGTAAAACATCTCCTATTCCTCCCTGCCACGTGTTCGACTTTCCCAGCTGGACACATAATGGGTTTTTAAATAAACTAAGTTGATGAGCAGACAAAAGGCCGAGGCTCTTCAGAGTGTTCCTGTGACATTCCTCCAGCGGTGTTTTGAAAGAATACTTAATCTCATCTCCATCCACTGCATCTCTAGCGCACGTGTGGTTACTACAAGCATGACAGGAATTTATTTGAATAATTAGTGTTGGAAAACGAGGTCAACGTAGAGCACATGTATTTCTGATTTACAGATATTATGCACTCCATAATCCTCCAATCTGTGCAATATACATCTTACCAAATAAATGGTTCTGTACATCACAGACACACTGTGGTTAGCTCTGTCGCCTTGCACCTCCAGGGTCCGGGTTTGATTCCTGCCTCGGGGTCGGTGTACATGTTCTCCCCGTGCTTGGCAAGTTTCCTCCGGTTTCCTCCCACAGTCCAAAAACCCTGCCCTACGATGGATTAGCACCCCATCCAGGATGTACCTCCTCATGCCCCAAGTCTCCTGGGATAGGTGCCAGCCCCTCCCCCTCCTCCCATGACCCTGTATACAAAATTAACCGGTATAGATGATGAGAGTGAGCGAGAGTGTCTGTCCATTCACTTTGCCTTTGTTTTGTACTAATGCGTTATACAGTATTACATTTATATAAAACGAGATCTTGGCAGCAATTGTGTGTAAAAAATAATAACCTGGCAACCCTTTAATTAACTCTCCTGTTTTCTCAAAATGGGGCATCGTGATTCCCGTCCCGATGGGCCTCTATTTATCAGCTCTGGTTGCAGTTCCCATTTTTGACCATTAGGGGCAAGAGTAACCCTATGGAGCTGAACAAAGGCATAAGCATGCTGCATTACAGTTAACAGAACATCTGTAATGTAATAAAATGTATTTATTGGTCAGTCAAAAGAGGCCATTAACTTTATGCATTTGTACAGTAAAATGTATGGAGCTAAAAAAAGATTTTATGGAGCTTTGATGTATATGACAGCTTAAGTCTTTCCGAGATTTTAGAGCACAGAGAGACACTGTAGTCACATTAATTCCAGCTGTTCGGTGTCTTCGCTGAACTTACAGACTTGACAATAAATTAGTATGTGTTCTGTGAGCAGTTTTTGTTTTTTCCCCCCCAACGCCCGAGATCAGTTTACATAGCTCCGAAAGGTCACGGAAAGTCCGCCAGGGTGCAGCGCTGCATTTATGTAACGGATTGTACTAATGTGGAACTGGCTCGGGTCACATGAGGAGACCATACTTTATTAGAGCTAAATGTAGAAAGTGATAGGAGCGTGCTGAGAGTCTTCTATGTAGGTGTGTGTGCGCGCGCGCGTGCTTGTGTGTGTGTTTTAAGATCCTCTACTTAAAGCGTTCAGGAAATACTTGCAAATGATGCAACACCCCTGTGACGCAGTACTGTCCTCTTCCTATAGGGGGCGGTTTGTTCTGTATAGACTGACCACTCGAATGGATTTGGAATCGACCCCACGTTAAAACTACAAAGTCCATGGAGCTTGTCATAACAAGACTGAGTAATGAAACACTGCTGGCTGTGCGGAGTGTACATTTTGCTCTCTTGAACTTTTACGAAAGCTCCAGTCACACGAGTTGACGTCAGGTTAACTTACAGCTATTAGTGTCGGTATTAAAGGGGGGGGCACCTTGATTCTGTAAAGCTCCTTTGCGACAATGAATATTGTTGAAAATCACTAAACAAATAAAACTGAATTGAAATTCTATTCTAGTCCTTTTACAGTTATCCTGTTTATCCTCCCTTGTGATTTGCCCCTACATAAGATCTTTAAAAGACTTTTTAAGATAAGAGCAGCACAAGACCCGAGTCCTTCCACTGGAGATCATCCAGCATCCGCACACTAGAAGATTCAGTATTCTCTATACAATGCACTCTTTCTTATAATCATAACCAGGGTGAAATTTTATGCGAAGGTCAAAATCCGTTTATCAGTTTAAAAAAAACACACAAACAATCTGCGCTTTGTACCAGATGTGCTAGTCTCGCTGCTTAGAGAAAACGGGTGTCGGAAGATCGATACACACCTTGTCAAGCTATTGATTGCCTTCATTTAAACCCTGCTGGTAAAGAAATTGTAAATGTGCTTGCATCATGGCCTCCGTCAGACATGGGTCGGTTTGTATAAAAGAACAGTGCAAGTGCAATTATTCTTTCTTAAGGACTTCTTTTTTTTTTTTTTTTTTTAAGGACAGAGCTTGGCGTGTTTACTCTCTGGCAGTAACCTCCCTGACCTGGGCTGTTTCTTTATTATAGTAAGGCCATTGCTACATTTACAATATACTATAATATAATAAATATCCTTATGACTGAAATTGGTTTATGTTCCGTCCAAAACATTATTAAAATCTGTAAGGACTGTGCTGGACCTTCATGGAAGAAATGTGATCAGAAAAAATAAAAATAAAAAGTGTTAGTGAGTTTGTTAGGGAGCATAAAGACTGAACTTGAGTGATGGAGAAAGGTCATGTGACCTGATGAGTCCAGACTGAGCCTATTCCAGAGTGATGGGCGTGTCAGGGTGAGAAGGGAAGGACATGAAGCGATGCTCCCATCATGCATAGTGTCCACTGTACAAGCCTCAGGAGACAGTGTTATGATCTGGGGTTGATCAGTTACTCAGGTCGAGACTCAGTAACGTTATGGGGCAATAAAGGTTGAGACCATGGACTCACAGTACTGTATGACGATGCCAAAGTCCATCAGATGCCAGAGTCATCAGACCAGGCCAAGGGCGAGTCTGCTCTCACTAGAACCTCTGATTCTGTGGAACCTGATGTGATCTTCAGCGATGACGGATGTTTTTGTACTTCAGCGTCAGAATGATGGAATATTTAGTCTCGTGTTCAACTTGGCATCGACTTAAAAGGAAGCTTCACCACCCCCAGTCCAAACAGCAGCCCACTATTTTCTTTCTTTCGTTTTTTTTTTTTTTTTATAATCATCTGTTTATAAAGAGTCTGTTTTGAATAGAAGTCTTGATCAGGACTATTTAAAGAAATGAGGTTGAGCCTGTCGGGGGGGAAACGGCCCATTGTTATAGGAGTGCTGTGGGAACAAACTGGTGACGAGATGATACTGTAGTTTAACCAGTGCAGTCACATTTCTGCCCCGGGGAAATGAAATGAATGCACTGTACAGGATAGAGGAATGTACACAATTACACTACCTTATACGTCATTTCTCAATCGTCTGGCTTTTTAATAGGAACAGCTGTACATCTGCTTATTATAAAATAATATTCATGTATTAGGTATAATAAAAAAGGTACATACTGTACATTACTATGGTACAGTCTAAGGTGCCATTTTATTCTCTTTTAAAAAAAAAAAACATTTAAGACCAAATTTGTGTGTTTTAATGACTTCTGCATAATTGAGGCAATAAAACATCATAATCCAGAACACTACTATCAAAACATCCAACGAAAAAAAAAGGTTACGAGAAGATGTTTGTATTACAGGAAAGGAAGTTACATATTACATAATGCACTGCCTTTCATTTAAAAAAAATAATCAATGATGTTTATCTGCAAAAAAAAAGATAATAAAATCAGTCTATAGAAGAGCCTGAAAAACTACAAATCAGCTAATTTCCATTTCAAATCAGACTGATTGTTGCTGGTTCAGAATGGACAGATTTGAACATTAGAAATTCTAGATTTTACACAAAAAAAAAAAAAAAAAGAAATCATCATGTTTTACAGGCAGAAATGCTTTCTGGATGAGAGCGGGCAGAGGAGGAGAGATTAGTGTTCAAGTTGACAGGAAGGTTCCTGTAAAAGAAAAAAAGAAAAAAAACTCATGGTGTGAAGAAATGCATGAGAATGTGCCAAAAAACCCGGCTGCAGATCTGCTTACGAGGGGAGCAGAAGACGAGACCGGGGGCTTCGAGGGCAGGAACTATAAAACCCAAACTGTACAGATGTGTTTGGGAAGCTGGAGGAAACACGAGCGCTTCCCAACAACAACCTCACTGGTGTAAATGAGATCACTGCAAACATTCGTTCTGTCAAAAAGTGATTTCTTTTCATCCCAGCTTTTATGAATGAGCTAAACCAGGACCGTGTACCACTCCACATGATATTTTTCACAGCGCCCCAACCCTCCATTTATCCTAAAATGATAACAGCCTGTCAGATATGTGAGATCTTAACCAGGCCAGGACTGTCCACGCCGGCCGACTGCATGTTCTCAGCTTGTCTTTTAAAATATCTGGATCCGTAGAGTCAAAACCTGCACACGGAAGCGAGGAAACCACAAGGCTGTAATCTGTGCAGAGAATCTGGCTAGAGAGCAAAAATGTTTGCTGTTAAGGTTTTTATTTGCTGAACAAAGGTTATCTACCTGATAGAGTCCAAATTCCTGAAAGTGCAAAGGAACGAGAATCATAAACATTAACAGGTGATGAATTCATTCTTTTTTTAAATGAAAAGATTAAACTTTAATCTCTAAACCTGACACATAATAAATAAAAGTACAATCATAAAATAAAATGACAAAAATGAATTAAACGCTGTTTGTAAGAACGTTTCTGTACTTTAGCAGAGTATACTGTACGAACACGTAACAAACCTGTAGAAATATTAACTATAATCCTTCTTTGTTGTCGTATTTTTATTTTTGTGTTATGTTCAAGTCAAACTGGGACTTGTGATGGAGTTTGTGGTGAATGAGGACATAAAGTTGGTGACATTTACAGAAGACACACAGTCAGGCACAGTACGGTGATGAGACTACGGAGATGAGACCTTAGTGCCCTGGTGAATGGTTATTTTAAAACAGATTTAAAAAAAAATCCATATTTTCATGCCTCCCATTACAGTTTATAGAGAACAACACTTTACAAGGTCACATGATTTCTTCATAATTTTTTTTTTTTACGAGTTGTATTTTTCTCTCGTCATACTCATGCAGTTTTTTTTCACCCTCATCCTGACCGATGTCCTTTGGTATGTTCTCTCGTTCGCTCTGGTCTCCAAAATTGGTGATGTCGCCATGCTGGTTCTCTGTGCTACAACTCTGATCCACATGATCCTCAGCTTGTATTCCCCCGGCCCTTTTCTTTCTCAAGCCTGCATGTTGGTTTAAGTAAACCGAGTTACGCATCACTCACCCTAAAGGCACAGACGGAATGCCGGTCATGACATTTCGTTACAGCTTCTCATTATTATTGTAGCTGATAGATATATAGTATAAACACTACTGCAATCAAAAACTACTGATTAGACTGCTTTGATGTTTAAGAAATAGTGCTGTTATTTCAGTGGCTAGGATTTCCCTAAAATAGAGCTGTGTGTCTGCAATGTATTATCTTTTCACTTTTTTCCTCCTGAATTTAAAGCATTTGTTTAAATCCTTTAAACAAATGTGTAAAGAGAAAAACATGAAATGTCGCACGGCCCCACGATTTCAACAAATCAGAATTTTAGGCCGTTTTTGAAACTCATGGTATCAGTGCTTAAACGTGTCTCATCAGCAAGAAAAGGTGAATTTTCAGATAGGATCATAACACCATTTTTTTATAATACTGCTTATCTTCCAATCAGTGTTGAAATTTTTGCAGATATGCATACATTTTTATTAGAGAAAATTTATATATATATATATATATATATATATATATATATATATATATATATATATATATATATATATATGTTTTAGTGTCTCTTCTATGTTTTAGTGTCCGTAACTTTTTTAAATTCAAACCTTTTAAAAGATCCAGATGAAACCTGGCCAATTTAGATTTCACATGAAAAGACATAAACCTGAAAAAAAAAAATTATTCCAAAATGCTAAATTGTTAAGATATTGCAACATGGACAGGAAATCCGAATAATTGGCATTTTAAATTATTATTATTTGAAGTGATACAGTATAATGCAAAAAAAAAAGAAAAAGCCATTTTTGGTTCACATATTAAATCATTTCTGCTGAAGTTGATGTGGAAGAGAGATTGGCCACTTCCATGTTGCATAAACTTCAGATGTAGTTTCTTTGTCACACACATTTTCTATATTATATGTTTAACATTTTTAAAAAAATGTAATCAGCACCAATACTGTGTTTTTCTGTTTATAAATACGTTTAATGTTAGAGATGGTCTCTAAGACAAGTTCATTCCTGGTCTTGTTTGTTCAAGCAGTCACATGACTACCATGACATCATTCGCAACAGCTGATGGCAGAAGCACGTTAACTGACGTTAGGCTTCTATAGGCTGTTTTAGTTGAGCTATTTTAGAACGATGACCTGATGACCTGCCAGATGATCTGTGATGCCTTGTCACACATCAAAAAAAAAAAAGGAACCTAGCATCTGGAAGCTTCTGTTCTGCTGATTATTTTCAGATGCAGTATGTCATGGTGGACTTATTCAGAAGAAAAACAAGCGTGTGAAAATGGATGAAGGTAGTAATAATTTGCAGAAGTTTAATTTATCATGATGCGTGCCAAACAGTTTAAAAATAAATTGATCCCACCAGGATTTGGTGGCGTTGACTAGTTTTAGCGTTAGCTCATGCTTCTTACATTAGCCGTGAACGATGGTGCAAAATGTCCTCACCTGTCCTGAAGATACCTTCACACGGTGACACTGGAGACTCCTTACAGGTGTAATTCAAATCCATTACTCACAGTTCAAGTCCATGTTTCTCTACAGTATTATAACAAGTGCATTAATACAGAACTTAATGTACAATAGAGAAGGCCCTCAGAGACACTCAGAGCTGCTTTTAGAAAATAAATCAAAACCGTCTGATATTAAGATTTACCGTGTTTATAAATAGTGCGTTCATGAAATACGTCTTTGTTCATGCAACTCCATGACGTAGATTTTCCAGATGCGGTTTCTTGATTTTTCTTCACGCTAACGGCAAGCTTCATCAGCCATCACCTTAAGCTTAATCCATAACTAATGAGCTGGCTGCATCCTCCTCCGGAGTCGACTAGACACGGAGAGGAACTCATTTTTCCCCCTCAAACGTGCATTAGTGTAAATAGTGCGGCTAAGATAAATTAAAAACTAATGAAGAAAGAATCCATTTAAAACGCATTTAATCTAGACACGAGCTTTTAAAGGCAATGATGCCAAAAATACACGCGTGTAATTTCAGAGAAAGGTTGATGTATGATGATGAGTTTTACCTCGCAGCTTAGCGAGGCGTTAATTAAGACGAGCGGATCTGCTCTCTGTTGCTCGGTGTAAAAGAACAAAGACTGATTCTTGGTTCGAGCGAATCTCTTTACTGCATTGAAATATGATCATTGGGTTTTATTTTTTTGTCCTTTTTTTTTTTTTTAAGAGGAAAGAGCAAAATTACAGGACTGAAACCTGAGACATTGATAACTCAGACCGATAACTCAGTGCTGTAACATAATGCATAATAATGCACCAATAATAAGCATATCTGCTATAAGCTAAATACATTTGATATTCAATAGAAAATACAATAAACATGCTACACAGCTTGCTCTACAATTCTTCTTCTCTTTTTTTTTTTCCCTAGCATGTTGTTGTTGGTCTTTCGGCTGCTCCAGTCGAGGAGTCGCCATAGCGGACCATCCGATTTGCACAGGGTTCACACCGGACGGCCTGCCTGACGCAACCCTCCCATTTTATCCGGGGTTTGAACCAGCACTGGATCCAGTGGCTGGGGGTTTGGGCATTGGCTAGGAATCGAACCTGGCTCTTCCTTATGGCGTAAAATTTTCTTAGATTGACATCAGCTATAGGCTAAACCAGATTCAGCTAAGTCCTAAATGTAAACTCAGAGAGCGGAATAAAAAAAAATTCTTCATCATTATTCTTACTGTTTGAAAATTTAACACTTGGTTTGCTTGAAAAGTGGTGGTGCACGGTGACTTATTGGTTAGCACTGTCGCCTTGCACCTCCAGGATCCGGGCTCGATTCCCACCTCGGGTCAACCTGAGTGTGTGTGTGAGTTTGCATGTTCTCTTCGCACTTGGTGGGTTTCCTCCGGGGCCTCCGGTTTACCTCCCACAGTCCAAAGACATACAGATTAGGCAGTGAATGAGTGTGTGTGTGTGCGTGTGTGCCCTGTGATGGTTTGGAAAGGTTGGAACCCCACCCAGGGTGTACCCCACCTCGTGCCCCAAGTCTCCTGGAACAGGCTCCAGGCCCCCTGCAACCCTGTATACAGGATAAAGTGGTATAGACGGTGAGTGAGTGATTACATATGCAACATTCAGGTAATAGCCAAGAGCCTATGGAGCGCTCAGCTCAACGAAGAACAACTATAAATTTATATGTTGTTTAATTAAATTCGATTCAATTCAATTCAATTTAATTTTATTTATATTGCGCTTTTAACAATGGTCACATGTTGTTGAAAAACACACTCTGCTCATTATTAGTCTTAGACTCTACAAGTCTGTGCGTTATTAACAACAACAACAACATATCATTTATTTTACATCTAGAGCTTCCTGTACTGTTGTACAGACGCACCTTCTGAGCAAATCACCTTTGATCTTTTAAATGCACAGTCGTAACTTAAAGCTTATTTAAAAAGACTTTTAAATAATTATATATAACTACTTTTCAAAATTATTCACCGTACATTCTACCTCAAATAATGCGAAATTTTTAATGGTTGAATAATTACACAGTATATTAGGATATTTAAGGGAGACACATGCTGACACGGAGCTAAAAGAAAGCAGACAGAACAGGAAAAGATTCTTTGATTACAGAAGAGATAAAAGTGGCACAAAACTTTTTAATCAGAAGTCATGTACTGTATGAGAACAGTTGGTGAGATGTACGGTACATCAGGGGATTTTTACACACGTTGTATTAATTTGCATACACATTTTTCCCTTCAGCACTATACCAGTTTTGTGCAAATTACCAAACCAATTTATAGTCCGAAAAGATCGTTTTAAGTTTCTCATTTCCTGTATATGCAGAAACCACAGAGAGTTACAAAAGAAAACCTGATAAGATAAGCCCGATACGCCACATGCCACGAGTACACTAGTGTACGGTATTTTACTCGAAATACACGCGAGGTCGTGTGTGTGCGCGCGTGCGTGCGTGCGTGCATGCCATCCCTCATTATATGCATTATTTAAAAAGGTTTTAGAAGAATAACTTTGTATATTTTATATTGTAATTAACTTGACTTTAGACCTTAGACCTTAACCCTGGAAGATCTGAGGACAATGTGTGTACGAGATAAAGCTGGGGTCGTTCGCCCTGAGGAGACGAGCCTGAGAGACTCCGGCGTTAAGCGGACGTTTTTTGCCGTGCCGTCTAGGAGAAAGTACAGAAGCTGTTCATTTACAGAAGAACTCTTTTTATGGGTGGAACGATATTTCTTGGTGGTTATTAAATGAGGGTACAGAATTATTTATTTCTGTATTTTTTGTTTCATTTCACTTTCTTGTACCCGAAGAAGCTGCAGGGTTTGTGTGGCAGTGCCAGGCATTTCTTCAAGAATGAACCTAATGTGAGTGCGTTTTTCCATACAGAGCGAGCTTTCAGGAGGTCCTTGGCCAGCGTCGCAGGGTGTGTCCTCTCCGTTATTGCGACAATCTGCATGTCCTTTGACCCCCTACTCATTAGAGGAAGACAAGCAAGGAGGCGTGGTGCTCTACCCTCAGCTTGACCTCTTTATCATGGTTCCTCTACATCCGGTCCTCGCACTCCACAACAACACAGTCTGTACCATACTGACACACAGGAGTTTTACTCAAATGAAGTTTTGTGTACCTTATCCAATGTTGAGAAAAAAAAAAACATTTAATAATATATTTGAATTGTTGTACTTTAAAGCAGATTGCACACCACAGGCATATTGTATAACCTGCAGTCAGACCAACTGACTTTCTGCATCTTCACATTTAATCTGAAACCGATTCTGGACTTGTTTATGTACGGAGGTTATAGCCTTATAATTCTCGATTTTAAAAGAGTTTCTTTTAAACCGTGACTTAGTGGTGCAGCTCCATACATCACCATTCCAGCAGCACAAAGCAGATTTGCGTCTTCTTATTTTTAATCCTTTTTCTTCGGTGCCAGCGCTCACACGGCTTAAGACCTACAGTACAGTACGCTTTAGAATACACAGCATGTAATTATGCAGGAACAGCCACAGAAAAGAAACAATATGTTTAGCCATAATGATGCACAAGGTGTTCACTTTTCATCATGCTCTTACAGTAGTAAAGGTCTGGTTTTAAACACACAGACACTATATACATGGTGTATTCAAATCAATCCAGTAACGTGATGCCGTTTCTGGTCAATGAAGATGTAAAAGAGATGGACATTTACAGAAGACTTCAAGCACACCACGCTGATGAGACTCGGAGTTTTCACATTAGGGTTCGGAGAACACTTGACGCCAAGTCTGGTTCAATTTGATCAGTAAGAACACAATGTTCCAAACCCAGGAACCGTGCTCGAGTATGCTTGAAGATGTGGGTTAAAATCAGATATCGAAGCAATCGTACATGAGAACGGAAGGAGATCACTGTTTAGTAACGCCGTCATCAGTGCTATCGATCGTCACATATGTAGCACACGGCAATCTCATCCTCTGATCTACACAGCAATAAATTTTCGCCACCTTGCAAAAGAGATGCATCTGTCTATGGGAACCGTACACACAATTATTCACCCACATTACAGGAACTCAGCTGGAAATTCATGGCATCACATATCCCGTACAGTCCTGACCTCATTTCCATATGTTTGGGCCATTAAAGGAGTTCCTGGGAGGCCGGCGTTTCAGACATGAAGCTCCGGCATACTGAAAAAAACCTTCTACACCTTGATGATGTCCAAGCACTAGTGAAACACTGGGATAAGTGCATTAGTGTAGCAGGGGATTATATAGAGAAATAACGTTTTTTTTCTTTTTACTATGTTCTGTTTTTCTGCATAATTAAGTCCTGTTTTGACTTCATCATATAATAGCTGATAATAACCCTTTCTCTGGCAGTGTGAAAGTATAAACAGGAAGTTTATGCTGAGAGCAGATATCTTCCACACTTGATGTGAAGTGAACCACAGGACACCGTTATTAATCAAACAAGAGATTGAAATCACTTTAGTGTTCAGACACAAAGTACAGCATTAAAATGACATGCAAGTGATTAGTTTCATCTTTATTACCTGCTAAGCAATGAACCGGTTTATCACAGCTGCTATGCGACAATGACCATTATTAAAAGCGATATACAAATAAAATTTAATTAAATCATCTACCCATTACTGATTAACCCAAATCTTTTAAAAAAATAAAAGATACAGTAATTTTTCCCCATTTAAACCAACCATACTTTATTGGCATCATATCCGTTATGTTTTTCCAGAATAACTTTGAGGGTCATACCCTGAGCCCGAGACCAGACAAAAGTGCTTACTGATGATAATGATTTTCAGCAATGAATACAAAATGCTTATTTTGCAAAATCATAACTAGAAAGATCTGCCAGAGGTCGGAGGTTCTCCTTCTATCCAACCAAAAAAAGCTATTTTTAATTTAGCATAAATCTTAAAAGGTTCTATTTTCAAACAGAAGGTCCGTTTAAAGCAAGAACCATCAACCAATTAATCATTTCCCCTTTGAGAAACTTGGTCTTTGTTTTATTTATATATTTATGTGCAAATCCCATCATTATCCTTCGAATATTTTAAAGCTCATCATACCTAAAATGAAAAGTCCAATAAGCACAACGACTCCAACCAATTTCAAGTGCCTCTGCATTTAAATGATTTGATTTGCTTCCTCAGATATTGAATCACAAATGTGATGGAGAGAAGCTCAGAGTTTTTGTTTTTTCACCCCCCATCACCCGATAAAGACGTTAGAGACAAAACTCTGCCTCCTGGCCTGAAAAAAAAAATCATTTCTTATTCATGCTGTTTATTTTGTCATAAAGTCTAAGTAAATGCCACTCATTCCTGGGTGCATAAATTCTTAATTAGGTAATGTTAGGAAGAAGTGATTTATAGATTGCCTTTTATTCTGGAAGGAGCCGGTGTCCTGCATGGAAGATGCTTGAGTCTCCTCAAAGTGTGGCTTAGGATGCAGTGAGACAAAATAAAATAAACAAAAGTTTAATTGCAAATCCTGCTATAAAATACAGCAGACATGTGTACCTGTGTAACTAGTGGAGATTCAATTGTGCACTGAAATACAACAACAGGTCCTGAAAGGGGGAAAAGAAATCCTCCTAAAGCACTACTTAAAATTTTATGAGTTGGGAGAAAGAAGTGGTTTTTAGGGAACGTTACAGGATTGAGAAACCGAACAAAGAGCTGCACTGTTCAGAGTCCCTCAAGCAACTTCCACAAACCTGCTTTTTCTACAGTCAGGCATAAAGTCAGAGAAAACATTAACAAGGAAATTTCCAAAGAAAAAAGTGAAGAAGAAGAAAGCGTCAAACGTGATGACGTGACTATATAGGGGCTTCTTCTGCCAGATAAAGAGCTCGAGCTTGGTTCAGAGTTCACATCAGGTGTGGAAGCTACATGAGCTCAGAACTGTGACATTACCGCTTCATCTTTTTTTTCATCATATTACTTCCTGTTTGTACCACTAACGATGTCTAGATATTTGTCAATCTAGAGCTCTGGAATTAGTTCAGCTTTGCGGCGTGCGTGCTTGGACTGAGAGCGAGTGTCGCAAAAAAACGCATGCCTAATGTTTGCCTGCACGAGGAACAATCATCTCATATAAAAACACCTTTTCTTTTGAGCATTTTGCTCCTGGACAAGGACATGCTGTACCACTAGAAAGTGGAAAAAACAGCACATGAACATGAGCCTACTGTAGTGCGTACAGAAAAGAGGCATCGAACCTTTGAGCAACAGATTCATGGTTCAGATGAAGCAAATCTCCGATTATGAGCCCCAAACATGCAGATGATCGCTCGGACCAAGCGTGCAAACGAACTCAATGTTAAATTGGTTTACAAATTTTTTAAAAGCAACACCTTTAGTCAAATCAGAGCACACCTTCGGTCAATTAAAGATTATTATTAAAGACACCACAACTAATACAGGAGGTTTGTTCCAGCAGGCACATGATATAATGTCTGTTGTGACAATAATATTAAATAGACAGATGTTTGTATTTAACTGTAAAACACACTGCACTTTATTGGCGCAGTAAAAATCTGTTTACTCAGATGTGATTACAATATGATGCTGAAATGTCGTAATGCCAATGTCTGAATTGTTGCTTTATTTCATGACCTCATATTTAAGTTTCATCATCCAAAATTGAACTGCTTATGTTTAGATTCCCGTTTCAGTTCTCATGACATACAGTGAAGTCATTCCTCAGAATATTCACTGCAGTCATCTCCTAACTCTTATCTTATCTCATTTCTCTTTGGACTAAAGTGTAGGCAATTCTTAGGCAACATAAAGGGTCCTATATTTTACTATTTATTTAACAAGTTGTCATACTGTAGGTCTGAAACCTGAAATAACTCTCAGATAATGGATTTTTCTTCATGTCTTAAACTCCCCTTGTTTTACTCCCCTTCATTTTAAATGTCTTTAAAAATAAGGTATTGCTGAGCCACGCCCCTCCAGACCTCATAGGGGGTCACATTATCTAACTGGCTTGTTTAAACCATGGTCAATTCAAAACACGACAGTGCACATTTCAACACGACAGTTGCATCACTGAGGAAAGCAAACCTGTTCTAATCATTTTGATTCATACACATTTTCTATATTTCATACAAATTTCCATGATTTTATTTAGATTCCGTAACGCTGCTTTGCAACAGTGACAATTGTTAAAAGTGCTGAATTGAACTTAAAAGCAAATTTTGTATGCTTTCAGATATTTGCAAATTGAGCTGTGCGTATAGAGCTTTGTGCAGGCTATTCAATAATTTTGCTAAATGCTGTGAAAGAAATATAAAAGATATAAAGATTATCCCAAAGGATTTGGGAACAGGATGTGACCTTAGTTTAAAAAAAAAAAAAAAAGTACAAATACTTATAAATTGATTACAAAAAAAACTTTAAATGTTATCATTGATCAAAGTCACAACACAATAATGCCTATCAGAATATAATCAGGGTAAGGATGCAAATACAGGGGTTTATTAAACATGTTGCATAAATAGAGCAAATAAAAGAACTAGACACAGGGACTAGCATGGAACCCCAACCTTTGCATATGTGTTAGCTTTAGCATAACCGCTCAGGGCCAGAACAGAGACCAGAAGCAAAACTGAAAAAGACAGAAAATAACGCATCAACTGAAACTTAAATAAACAAACCAATTAGTCAATAATGAGGTTCAGCTGATATAATCACAACCATGTGACTGAGCATGTGGAGGGTGTAGTGCATACTGGGAATTGTAGTCCAAGCACCAAGTACATGACGAATTCGTGCTAAATACAATTAAAAACATTTATCAATTTTTTTTTTATAAAGAGTACACTGTATATAATCAGATTACTGATCAAATTAGCCAAAAGGTACTGGAATTGGGTTAAGAACTGTCTGATGTATAATTAAACCCAGCTGGACCCTCAACTTCACAGTAGAAATGTGATCGGGGGTAGAATTATAAATCAGAGCTATACTTTAATTTATTAAGAACATTTTTCAAACTCCAAAGATTGGAATTAAACAGCTGTGTGTCCATAAGACAACCACTTGTTAATGAGACTCATCATAAAGACTGGACTTTGGAGTGATGGAAAAAGGTCATGTGACCTGATGGGTCCAGACTGATCCTATTCCAGAGTGATGGGCGTGTCAGGGTAAGAAGGAAAGGACATGAAGCGATGCTCCCATCATGCATAGTGTCCACTGTACAAGCCTCTGGAGACAGTGTTATGACCTGGGGTTGCTTAAGCTGCACAAGTTTTAGCTTAGCAACATTATGTGTCAACTAAAAATACTAATAACCCAACACATAATTCCAGAAATTACTTTTAAAATATAGGCAATGGTCAAGTGAACAGGAAACAATAACGTGGAAACCAAAGGGTTGGAATCAACACACACACAGATTGAATCAGGATCGCACTCAGGATTAACCTCGGGACGCTGGAGCTGTTGGGCAACGATGTTCCATTCACTCCCAGTATTCCCAGTAGCTTAAGTATCCATTGATCAATTGATGAATGAATGAATTTTACATTACCACCTCATGATTAAAAAAATGCAATCACACACAATAAAACAATAAACAGATGTGATAAAAGCTCTGATTTTATCCCCATTTATCCACACAATCACTTTTTCTATCACTCACACAACATTCTATAATTTCATATCAGGGTCTTCTTGTGACAATACCATGGAATTACCACTGGCTGGAAGGAAATGGCCTTTCTCTGCCTTTTCCTTCCTATCCTATAAATCTCTCTCGTCCACAGAGCTATCTAGTTCAGCTTTACCCGTCTGTATGTCATTCCTGTTTTCCTCTGCGTCATGGCAAGCTTCACGCTCTCATCAGGGACAATAAATATTTGTCTGATCTGCCTTTGATCAATGACAACGTAAGGTTAATCTGCACTGCATACAGTGTACTCTTAAACTGCCTGTTTGGAGAAGCGTGCATAGCAAAATAAGGGTGATATACAGTCTATGCAAAAACACCTAAAAACATTTCAGAAAAAAATAAAAATGAAAGCAAAATAGAATTCAATTAAATTTTATTTGTTTAGTGCTTTTAACAATTGACATTGTCGCAAAGCAGCTATACACAATGAAAAGAATTATTTAAGTTTGTATGAAACATGAATGTGTTTGAATCAAAATTATATGATTGTCCCTGATGAGCGAGCTAAAGGCGACGGCGACAATGGCAAGGAAAAACTCCTTGAGAAAAACCTTGTGAGGAACCAGACTCAACAGGGAACCCATCCTCATCTGGGTGATAACGGATAGCAGGGATTGATCTGCATAATATTATGTGAGACTGGAAGTTCAGTATAACGGGAGTTAAAATAAATTGCCCAGCAAGCTTCCCTAGCTAACTCACAAAACATAACTAGTTTCAAAATTTAACAGGCTAACTTAAAAACTGAATGAGCTATCAACTTTCACATGCTAATGTACAAGACACACGTAGCTAGCTAATTTACCAGGTAGCATAATTATTTAGCTAATTGAACAGGCTAATTTACAGATTGAACAAGCTACAGAACTTCATGTGTTTATTCATAACCAGAACTAGCTAGTGAATTTTACAAACCTGAATAACAAACTGAACTAGTTAACAAATTTCACATCAAATATTCATAAATCATTTAGAATCATAACTACCTACCTAATTGAGTAAATTAATTGACAAACTAAACTTAATTTTCCCAGCTAATTTACAAATTAAACTAGCCTACAAATTACACTAGCTTATTTAAAAACATAACTAGCCAATGGATTTAACAACCTAATTTACAAACTGAACTTATTAGAAAACTTCTCCAGCTAATTTACATAATTAATTAGCAAGCTAATTTAACAGGCTAATTTACAAACTGTCCTAGCTAGCAAACACGCTTATTCATAAACATAACTAGCTAGTAAATTAACATGCTAATTTTCAACCTAAACTACAGTAACTAGTGAATATCACCAGCTAATTTACAAAATGTAGCTAGCTAGCTAATCTAACAGGCTACTTTACAAACATGGCCTAGCTAGCAAACTAGCTTAATCATAAACGTACCTGTAACTAGCTAGTAAGTTCAACATGCAAATTTTTCTACCTAAACTACAGTAGCTAGCAACCAGCTAATTTACAAAATGTAACTAGCTAGCTAATCAATGCTAGGACCGTATTATTGTATGTAATATTTAGAGTTTATACGGGATAAAACACAGGATTTAATTAATGTTACATATACAGTGGTGTGAAAAACTATTTGCCCCCTTCTTGATTTCTTATTCTTTTGCATGTTTGTCACACAAAATGTTTCTGATCATCAAACACATTTAACTATTAGTCAAAGATAACATAATTGAACACAAAATTGCAGTTTTTAAATGATGGTTTTTATTATTTAGGGAGAAAAAAAATCCAAACCTACATGGCCCTGTGTGAAAAAGTAATTGCCCCCTGATCCTAATAACTGGTTGGGCCACCCTTAGCAGCAATAACTGCAATCAAGCGTTTGCAATAACTTGCAACGAGTCTTTTACAGAGCTCTGGAGGAATTTTGGCCCACTCATCTTTGCAGAATTGTTGTAATTCAGCTTTATTTGAGGGTTTTCTAGCATAAACCGCCTTTTTAAGGTCATGCCACAACATCTCAATAGGATTCAGGTCAGGACTTTGACTAGGCCACTCCAAAGTCTTCATTTTGTTTTTCTTCAGCCATTCAGAGGTGGATTTGCTGGTGTGTTTTGGGTCATTGTCCTGCTGCAGCACCCAAGATCGCTTCAGCTTGAGTTGACGAACAGATGGCTGGACATTCTCCTTCAGGATTTTTTGGTAGACAGTAGAATTCATGGTTCCATCTATCACAGCAAGTCTTCCAGGTCCTGAAGCAGCAAAACAACCCCAGACCATCACACTACCACCACCATATTTTACTATTGGTATGATGTTCTTTTTCTGAAATGCTGTGTTACTTTTACGCCAGATGTAACGGGACACGCACCTTCCAAAAAGTTCAACTTTTGTCTCGTCGGTCCACAAGGTATTTTCCCAAAAGTCTTGGCAATCATTGAGATGTTTTTTTAGCAAAATTGAGACGAGCCTTAATGTTCTTTTTGCTTAAGTGGTTTGCGCTCTGGAAATCTGCCATGCAGGCCGTTTTTGCCCAGTCTCTTTCTTATGGTGGAGTCGTGAACACTGACCTTAATTGAGGCAAGTGAGGCCTGCAGTTCTTTAGATGTTGTCCTGGGGTCTTTTGTGGCCTCTCGGATGAGTTGTCTCTGCGCTCTTGGGGTAATTTTGGTCGGTCGGCCACTCCTGGGAAGGTTCACCACTGTTTCATGTTTTTGCCATTCGTGGATAATGGCTCTCACTGTGGTTCGCTGGAGTCCCAAAGCTTTAGAAATGGCTTTATAACCTTTACCAGACTGATCGATCTCAATTATTTTTGTTCTCATTTGTTCCTGAATTTCTTTGGATTTTGGCATGATGTCTAGCTTTTGAGGTGCTTTTGGTCTACTTCTCTGTGTCAGGTAGCTCCTATTTAAGTGATTTCTTGATTGAAACAGTTGTGGCAGTAAACAGGCCTGGGGGTGATAACAGAAATTGAACTCAGACGTGATAAACCACAGTTAAGTTATTTTTTAACAAGGGGGGCAATTACTTTTTCACACAGGGCCATGTAGATTTGGAGTTTTTTTTCTCCCTTAATAATGTAAACCTTCATTTAAAAACTGCATTTTGTGTTCAATTATGTTATCTTTGACTAATAGTTGACGGTTTTTGATGAGCAGAAACATTTAAGTGTGACAAACATGCAAAAGAATAAGAAATCAGGAAGGGGGCAAATAGTTTTTCACACCACTGTATAGAGTGGTATCATATTGTACAAATATTGCCATTACGGTGTATAAAACGTATACTGTACTGTAACATGCATTTGGCAGTATCTTGGTATGTGTTCCATAGTACAAGTACTGTTGTTCCAAAGCATGTACCATGATGGAACCTTATAATGTGCCATAATAAGGTACATTCACTATATCAACAAATAAGTTCCAATGTTACTGTCCAAAACGCCATGGTACAATTTTTTTATAGGATGAAATAATTAGCATCCTTATTTGCCTAAACAACATACTAATTACAAATAGAGGGGAGTGATTTTAAGTCATGTCTGTGTTCTTATATCCTTGTACGGTAATTATTTGTGCTTATTTGTAGTAGGCCTACTAAACCTCTGTAAACAAAAGCAAACCTTTCAGCTTTATTAGTTAAAAGCTGCAGAGACTAGAGCGAGGCCTTCAAATGCTCTGCAATATAACTTATTGTGATAAACAAATATATAAGATGAGAGTGCACTGGGTTACATTACAGGTACGGCAAAGAATAATTAATTTCTCTGTCTTTATTTGCATCTAAATGTTCCCCAGAACACATGGGAAATAAAATGACTCTCTGTTTCCACCAACTAACTTCATTTGAATAGGACGCAAAAACAAAACAAAAAAAAACAGTCCAGTCACATCCATGCCAGGGCAGAAACATTCTGTACTGTGTTTTTATTAAAATTTACATAAACTAATCGGTACATCATTTCACTATTGTGTAGTCCTTACAATCTTCATTTACATCACGTTGACACAGAGTCTAAATTTACAGGATGGATGGAAGGAATAATAGGTTTAGCTACATGTCATGCTTTTATTTTGTTTACAGTATGTTGAAAAGCCACAGCTTTAGAGGATTTAAATTTTCCTGATAATGTTGAGGACAGTTGATATTGAGGATGCAAGGTACGAGGCGGGCAGGAGCACATATGGGTTTCATCATACAATCACACGTTTCTTGATTGGTTCAGTTTCAGTTTTAGGTTCTGTTTATTTCATGCTTTGTGACATGATTCTAATTGCTAATGCTATAATACCTTGTTTCCATAGCAACAGCTTGCCCATTGCAGGCACCTTACATAATAATAATGTTTAATATTGATAGTTACAATAAAACGTGAATAATCTTGTTAATGAAATGGTAAAGTTTGGAGCAGATATTAACGGAAGGAGTCTCCAGTGCCAGCACGTTTTCCACAAAGCAGAATCCGGAGGAGTTTACTCATCGCATTGTGTTTTTATTCATTGATCATTCTCCAGCTGCGGCAACAGCAGGCCGTGGCGACATTTTACAAAATAAAGCAATCAGCAAAGCTCGGAGGTTAAGGCTGAGTAAACAGACCTGTGTGCCCGTCTCTGATCTTTCACTTCCTCAGGAAGGTTTGGGCAGAGGTTTTATCAGCGCCTGGGCACGGACACGGGGTGAAGGAGGACACGCATGGCAGAGACGGAGCTGTGTGCCAGGCATCCTGTGGGAAGACCAGTGGATATTTGCCCTATTGCCAGATTTTAGCACTCACGAGGGGTGAAGCAGTCTCAGCGAAATTGATGTTGCGTGTGCATGCACAGAGAACGTCTGCAAGTCCTTATAATGATAGATATCACCCATGACTCTTAACCACTTCTTTTTTTTTAAGCTGAAGCACTTAGTTGAAAAAGAATAAATAATTAAGACACAAGTTTCAGGAGGGGGAAAAAAAAACTCTGGAATGATTTGAATGCATTTACATAAAACTGCAGGAATGTTCGGCGAGTGCTTTGAGAGAGAGAGAGAGAGAAAGAGAGAGAGAGAGAGAAATAATGAATGCTTTTAAAAAAATAAGGGGTTTCCCCTTTGCACTTGATTTGTGCAATAATGTGTTGCACAGACAGAAAGAGTGAAAAGAGCATGCTGGAAATAGTAATAAAAACTTAAAAGAAATGTTTATTCTGACAGTTTTCATGATTACTAATCTTTATTTTATCTCTTTATCTCTTACAGTAGTAATCTGCTATTAGAAGACTGATTCTATTTATTATTCTGCTCTTCCAGCTGTTTCCCTGATGATCTGCTCACTTCAGTAGAACCTCAGGAGCTCCAGAACATCACAGAGAGGTTCGGCAGTTCAAAGCTCTACGGCTCAAGCAAATATTATTCTACACATTTAAACATCGAGTCTAATATTTACATAGTTGGATCATGTTTATGTAATAAATTTAAAGAGCACTGTAAAACAGAATGATCGTAGATATCTGTCGAACGTATTTACAGTAAAGTTACAGGTAATTCTATGTTGCTGTAGATTTTATATACAAGTCAAGTCAAGTAGGCTATAAGTGTTATTTCAACCGTTCACAGTTTAGTACACAGTGAGACGAAACAATGTTGCTCCGGGCCCAAGGTGGTACATGTGCAAATGTGAAAGCAAGATGACAAAGTGACGACACGACAACATGACACATTTCAGTACTTTGTGGTGATGAGGTAATTAGTTGAGGTAGTGGGAGGAGACACAGGAAACAGTAAATATTTCTTGTAAGTAGCAGCGAATATAGAAAAGAAAAGAAATCCATTATTGTTATATTATATATATTATAATCCAATTATTTTTTATTGTAGAGCGACTTACTGTATAGGACAATTGAGGCAGGACACACGTGAGCAGGTGAAGGTTAACATGCAAGGACCAAGCTAGGTTATGGATGGATGGATTGATGGATGGATGGATGGATGGATGGATGGATAGTTTATTGATCTCTCAGGAATTTTTAAACAAAGGATAGTAACAGGTTTGTAGTTGCCACTGCATCATGTAGAGCACACACACACCCAAAAAAGTCACACAGTACACACGTGTTAGATGACCCATAATCTACAGGAAAGAGGATATATATATATACACTTATGCAAAACACATGCTGTATATATAGAATGAATGAACTGAACAAAACAAAATACTTCAATAAAGGGTAAACATGGGCAAAATACATTAAAATGAGGATGAACAGATCATTCAGTGGAAAGAAGACTGAGATAATGAAGATCAGTGCAGATTAGGATAAGAGATGAACAAATAAAATTGATAGTGAACAGTTGAGTCTTAGTTCTAATCAAGTGTTATTTGTTTAGTGATTTATTTTCTACATTCTTGTACAATATTGGATTTTTTTCAAAACTATTAAATAAGACGTATGGCATTAGGTAATTAAGTAACAACAACAACAACAACAACAAAGAGTTTTAAGACATGAAGGTCGGCTGTTCTGGAACACGTCTTACAAGAACAGTATTGTGTCGAGTGTGTTTGTAAAACCCATCGAGCTCCATGATGATGAAACTGTCTCTCATGAAGACCTTCCCAGGAGAACAAGACCAACACTGAGCTCTGCTGCAGAGGAGAAGTTCATTTAGAGTCACCAGCCTCAGAAATCACCAATTAACAACCAGCACCTCAGATTAGAGCCGTTATGAAGCTTTACAGAGCAGAAGGAGCAGATGTTTCTGTTAAACATGTACTCTACCAGTCAAAAGTTTGCACACCCCTTCTAACTCCATAGTCGTTCCTGATTTATTATTATTTTTTCTACACCTTAAAACAATACTGTATCTAAAATACAATATGGATACAAATCTCCATATCAACTGTTCAAACGAGATTATTGTGTATTTTGGATACAGTATTGTTTACAACATGTAGCAGCAAAGGGACAATCAAGATTTAAAAAAAGAAAAAAATCACTCAATCACTTATTATTTCACTGCAAACATTTTCCCATCAGGCCTAGCTTTATGTCCAGAATTTGTCATATACACCTTATTTTTTCATTAAATGCGGTGTGTGTTTTTATTTATACTTTAGGTTTCCTATAAGTACAGTAGGTGATCATATTGTATGTAAAGAGTTAGACCTACAGTACCTGTGGTTTGTTATGCACTCGCATGTATTTAAGTCTTTTTGCTTTTTGTTTCTCATGGTTACCTGTTGTGGTGGTGGTGGTGGTGTGTTGGCGCCTAGCTCACATTAAGAGCTCATGTTTCTGTGCTCAGTAATTATAGTGGTGTGGCTGCGCTCTCGGTTTGTGTAGTCCTTTTGTTTCGTGTTTAAAAGTGAAGATCTTTACTCGAATCAAACAACAAAATCATTGATTTGTTCCAAAGCATTCTAAAATAAATAAATAAATAAATAAAAAGCTGGTTAATAATGTTAATTATGCTGCCTGCACTAAGAAAAATGTTGCATGATGTTAGTAAATTCAGCATAAAACAATTTAATAAAAATATTTTTGCTTAGGTTAGCAGTGTCGCCTTCCACCTCCAGGTTCTGGTTTCGATTCCCACCTCGGGTCTGTTCGCATGAAGTCTGCATCTTCTCCCCGTTCTTGGTCCAAAGACCTGCAGATAAGCCTAATTGGTGTTTCCAAATTTCCTGTAGTGAGTAAGAGCAGTGGTGTGGCACCATGCCCAGCGTGTTAGATCCCCAAGTCCCTTGTGATCGGCTCCAGGCTTCCTGCGGCCCTGCGCAGGATAAAGCACTAGAGAGAATGAGTGAGTGAGCAACAGTTTCAGGATCACTGAGGTCTAAAGCCAACCTCAACCTGAGCTTACAGCTTTCTGTCTAGCTCGCACCCCTTGATGGTTTCTTAGCCTTAATGTGAACATTTGTTCAGACTTAAACAATTATACGAGTGATACATTACACGTACAGGCCAGGGGTAGCTCAGTGGTTAAGGCATTGGCCTACGGTTCGGATGATCCCAGGTTCAAACCCCACAACCACCAAGTTGCCACTGTTGGGCCCTTGAGCAAGGCCCTTAACCCTCAACTGCTCAGATGTGTAATGAGATAAAAATGTAAGTCGCTCTGGATAAGAGCGTCTGCCAAATGTGAATTACATAATAATTTGAACATTTAATGCATGTAAAGAAAATTATGGAGTTTTGGTTTGTTTTTACTAAAAATGTTTATGGTTTCGGCAGACCCCCTTATCCAGCGTGACTTTTATATAATATATCGTATTATACAGTACATCTGGACAGTTAAGGGTTAAGGGCCTTGCTAAAGGGCCCAGTCATACTGTGGCTTGGTGGTGCTGTGGTTTGGACGCCTGAACTTTTTGATTGGAAGCTGTTTGAAAGAATAAATTAGTTTGGCATAAATGTTTTATTTTGCATTATCAGACACTAAAATGAAAGGCTGTGGTTTTTTTATATCATCACAGTATGTGTGTGTGTGTGTGTGTGTGTGTGTGTGTGTGTGTGTGTGTTCAACATCCATGCCCACAGACCAGAGGAGGCAAGTTACGAGAACCAAACCATAAAGCTGTGACATGATATTGCTAACCATTAAGCTACCACACACACACACACACACACACACACACACACACACACACACACACTTAACCAAATTGCAGCAGTCTACTATTTTACCTTTTATGGTACCTTCCAAAGGTCAATACACAGTACCTTGGTGAAAAGCAGGGTACCACAGCAGCTACTCTACCAAAGTACAGTTATCTAATATGGTAGGTTTATTCATGCTGTACTTCATTAGATATGGTATAGTACATGCAGTACCGTATTAGATACCTGAAGTACCCAATATGTACCATATATCTTTTATGTAGTAACCTTTAGACCATTATGGTACATACACATGTTTTGGACAGTATGTGTCCTATTAGAACCATACTGTACTACTGTACATGGTAGAACCAGGTAGCATATAATAGTACATATACCATATATATATGCACATGAACCATGGTAGTACTATAGTGTGGCACTTGTTTATATCAGCAAATATGTACCATGGTACCTTCAAAAACCATAGTACCGGTACCATTGGACATCCATGGCCCATTGACTATAGGTGATTGTGGTCTGTGATGAGATGACACCTCGACCAGGGAGCACAGCAAAGTGGTGTAGAGAATGACTGGAGAGACGTGTAATATGTAATTAATGCAACTGAGCTAAATACTGGATGTGCTTTCACATTTGAAATAAATTAATTAAATAAAATGTAATCTACTGTATATGCATAGAAAAACTTTTTATATTATTAAAAGTTATAATAAAGTAAATAGCTCTAAAATAGAAAGGTCAAGTAGGTTCAATTCCATAATCACACCCAAATACAAATTAAATGAAGTTGGCCCTACTCCTTCCCTTTATTGTTTACGTAGTACGATTTGAGTATATCACGTTGATCTCTACGTGTAAGGCCATAAAGCAAAGACAACAACTAAGGAGATAACTGACTAATTATCTCTAAACAATAAAACTAATAGTAAAATAATAAATATCTGCAGGTGTATATATATATATATAGTAGGTGTGTGTTTTTTGTTGCTGTTTTTTTCCTTTGTTTTAATTAGAAAAGGAAAGTAGTGTAACCCCTTTATAAACAGTTATCTGGAGTGTTCGAGGAAATGCAGCTTCTGGTTGGCTGGTTGAGGTGTGAGGTCACCAGCTGCTATAAGGCTCTCAGTGTGTGTCAGAGGCACATTCAGTCACCGAGATCTCATGTGCTCGAATGCTGTAAGTGCTTTGAGAGAGAGAGAGAGAGAGAGAGAGAGAGAGAGGGAGGAAGGAAGACAGACAGACAGAAAAGGAAAGTACAAAGAGGAAGGACAGACGACCCATTAAACACGCAATTGTTGAAGAGCTCGTCTTGAGAACAACATAAACACTCCCGGAAAGGAATCTCTGTCAGGACTTTAAACAGACTATTTTATGGGTTCGAGAATCAACAGGAGCGTGACTGGACGACTGCGAGGACCTCTTTAGGTGAGTTCAGGCTTCAGATTGTTATCCAGATTGGTATATTTGTGCAAACAGTTTATTATGATTTAGTTCTGATAGCTGACTGAGTTGGTTTGCACGATCTGCTGCTCATATCCCAACAACTTCATTTTAAAAATGTTCAGCGCAATGTTAAAGAATGAGTGCGACAATGATTAGTCAGGTGTATTGATTAGAGAACATACTTTAGATATAGTCCTATGAAGATTGCAAAACTTTATCGGTTTGGAAAAGTAAATGACATTGCATGTTCAGCCAAGACACCTTACGCTGATGAGATTTTACTTCCCTTTTCATTTCATGCAACCAAAGAAACCAAAAAAAAACTTTATCTTCTCTGTTTAACTATTTTTAAAGCCGCACTTAACAATTCTAACCTCATTTGTTTTTTAACAAGGCTTTTTTTAACAACTTTCTTTTGCATTTGGTGCTTAGTACATTCATTATCATTATTAGTAGTAGTAGTAGTAGTATTTCATTTACCTATAAAAGTTTTAAGCTTTTTTTCTTTAAGTAAATTATTTCGTTTACAATTTAAATTTCTTTGCCTTGCCTTCTTAGACACTGTCTCTCTTTCATTCTGTAGATCATGGCGGAAGTTCCTACGCTCCACTGCAACAATACTACATCTCTGAACGCTACTAAGGATGCTCAGCCGTACAATGAAGCAGAGACGGTGATCCTGGGCATCATAATCGGACTTCTGGTCCTGATTATCGTCTTTGGGAACGTTCTGGTCATTACTGCGATCGCACGCTTCCAGCGTCTCCAGACCGTCACCAATTGCTTCATCAGCTCGCTGGCGTGTGCAGACTTGATCATGGGGCTTCTTGTTGTACCCTTTGGCGCTTGTGATATCCTCCTCGACAAGTGGTACTTTGGGAACTTCTTCTGCATATTCTGGCTGTCGACAGACGTCCTGTGCGTAACAGCGAGCATCGAGACTCTGTGCGTCATAGCCCTGGACCGCTACATGGCGATCATGTGGCCACTGCGATACCAATCGCTGCTGACCAAGCGCCGGGCCCGCTGGGTAGTGCTGGCTGTGTGGGCAGTCGCCGCGCTCATATCCTTCCTGCCCCTCCACATGGAGTGGTGGGTGTCAGATGAAGATGAGAGCGCACGGTGCTGTCTGAACAACCCATACTGCTGTGAATTCAACATCAACAGAAGCTACGCGTGGACCTCATCCATCATCTCCTTCTACATCCCGCTCGTCATCATGATATTCGTCTACAGCCGGGTCTACCTGGAAGCTCGGCGGCAGCTCCGAAACATCTATCGCACCGAAGGTCACATTCGGCCGCAGAACTTTGGCGGACAGGACGGGAACGAGGTACGGAACCGCAGGATCAAGTTCTGTCTCAAAGACCACAAAGCCTTGAAGACTCTCGGGATCATCATGGGCATCTTCACGCTCTGCTGGCTGCCGTTCTTCATCCTCAACGTGGCCACGGTGGAGATGAGCACGAATTACCCCGATTGGCTGTACAAAACCTTGAACTGGATCGGCTACGCCAACTCAGCCTTCAACCCCATGATCTACTGCAGGAGTCCCGAGTTCAGGCGAGCCTTTAAAGAAATCCTGTGCAAGACGAGGCCTCAGTGTCCTTCTTCGGTGAACAAATCAGGATATATGTACAGCGGACAGATGCCAAAGCAGGCGCCCTTTTCAGACTGCGGATCGTTAGAGCTGGGTACTTGCTCTTTGGCGGCAAGTTCCTCCAACACGAACGGAAATTGTAACAGAAACCTGACAACCATGATTTAGCTATTTATTGCATTCACAACATGATTTCTTGACTCTCATTTTCCCTTGCCATGCATTTCTCTGTAACGTCCGAATCAACTGGTGAGTGAACAAATGGAATATGATACATACGGCGTACATGCACGACCTTTGCTCCGAATATGTTGTTCTAGTCAAAACCAGCAACCAAAACCTTTTCCGTGAAATGAAATGATTCGGTACACAGACAGACACAGCGGGCGAAAAAAAGTGACGTTTAGAATGTCTATTTTTATTATCACAGCCTGGACACGTATACATAAGCTACCTCATGACGCTCTGGCACATGTCTTCACCATAACCACTTCCAGAAGGAGCTCCGGAATATCAGCGCGTATCATCTTCTTAAAGTATGAAGTCTGGATTTGGTTTAGATTCTTGTACACTACACTACGTTGTTAAATGAGTGTAGCTGATCTGAGACCAGCAACCTTATCATTATTATTATTATTATTATTATTATTATTATTATTTGTTTTGTTTTAAGATAGGCTTGTTACATTCCATAGAAAATCTACGCTCATGTTTTAAACCCAGGGACGTCTTTATTTTTTTTCTTTTTCTTTTTTTTTATTTCTGCAATTCCTTGTCTGAAGGCGAAGGAAATCTGAGCTGCTGATGAGACGCAACAGGTGGAGTTCTCTGGCTTCGTGTGCTATAACCAGCTGCTGTTATGAAAAGGAAAAGAATGAAATAAAGCTCCCAGCCTATCTAGTTCAACCTTCCCCCTGTTAACATTTTAGCTTGATCCCATTCAGCCGTAAGGGACAGATTTAATAACCGATCGGTAATACCATTAAAAAAAAAAAAAGTATCCATTTGCTTTGATGGACTCGGACGAGGACAGAACGTCGTGTCAATACCGCTGACACGACTTGATTATTTTTCCGTAATAATTAACCAGATCATTTGTGTTTGAATGCTTGATTGCACTTCATGCAAGAAGGCTCAGTACCAGGCTCCCATATCGCATTAATCCTTTCAGAACATGTACAGTGTGTTACCGTTTCTATTAACGCCTGTGTCCGTGTGCAATGTTTACAGAGATTCTTAAGCAAACTGTCCAAAAGGACAGCCAGGAAAAAAAGGCAACGAAAAAGAAAAAAAATCTCCTGATAGGGAGTGTCATTTTTGGTTTATAAACCTTCGCTCCTCGTGTTTACAGTGTTAGTGAGGGAATTTAGTCAAAACCCAGGAGGGTCTGGTTCTTCTACAGGATGGTGCGCTGGTCAGACTCGTTGTTATACCAGGATCATCCTTAGAATATGAGCGCAGATGTGTTTTTTGACATGACCAGAGCTTTCTTTCTTCTAGTTGTGTGTATGTGTGTGTGTGTGTGTGTGTGTGTGTGTGTGTGGTAAGGGGCAAGCTCGCTGCTACAGGTTGTCTGATTAAATGTGCACATATTTATGAGACGTGGTTAAATGGGATGTTCAGCTATGGGCTTGACGTCGTTATGTAGCATAAAGCACAATAAAAGGTACTGTATTTATGAGGCTCTGGAGTACATGAAGCATGTTTCAAACATAAAAAAAAAAAAAACTAAACGGATTGCACATTGTATATAGAGTGTATATATAGCTGTCTAATCAGCAGAGGAATAATTTATGGACGTGCACGTGACCTTATATAATGCTACAGACATTACATATCATATCATATCAGACAGACCTGCTCTGTGTCATTCCACATAAAAATGCTCTTAACATTTACAAAACTGCACTGATGCTCCTAATGCTACCCGACTGTGTGTATGTGTGTGTGTATTTTTTTTTTCTTGTATGTATGTATGTATGTATGTATGTATGAGCCGATGGCAAATGTGAAGAATTAAATGTGTTTGTTTTTAACTCAGAGCCTGAGACAATTGAGTCGTTATAAATAAGAAGTCTTTCCACCATCTAGTGGTCACAAGCTCACACTGGGTCTTAGATATTTTATATATATATATATATATACTGTATGGTGGAGCTACAGTACAGCAGGTGAATAGTGTATGGGTATCAAAATGCTTTATTGTTCATTATAATTACAAAAAAGAAGTCAATCTTTGCCGAAATATTAGTACTGTCAGCCAAAACACAGTATTGGTGCACAGTATTATTTATTTATGTGTGTTACATATAATACAGAAAATGTGCGTGGCCAAGGAAGCTACTTCTGAGGTTTATGCAACATGGAAGTGACCAATCTTCCTTCCTCATTATTCATATTTCTTTATGAGTATTGATTCTAAAATTGGTACAAGCTTCTAGAAGCGTATGACCCATAAAAATTGTGGCTTAAATTGAAGCATTTCATGCACAATTAAAGATTTTTCCCTCCCAAAAAATCTGTAGTGTCTGTAACCATGTCAGATTCATGTTGCGATGTTTTAATAATTTAACATTTTGTAATTTTACACTTTTTCAGGTTTATGTCTTTTCATGTGAAATCTAAATCGGCCAAGTTTCATCTGAATGACACTTAAGATCATGATTTTAATTCAAAAAAGTTACGGACACTACATGAAAGGGCATGAAATTGTATTTAGCAAATGTGTTTCTTTTTATCTGATAAAAAATGTCTATGTATATTTACAAAAAAAAAGGATGTCTCTGGAGCTAAGAAGCATTAATTATTATAAAAAATGGTGCTATTTGATTTTATCTGAAACTTAATTTTTTTTTACCTACTGTAGGTGAGACAGTTTTTAGCGCCAATACCATGTTTTGGCCGTGTGTATCCAACTTTTACTGAATGTCCTGTGGTCACTGTGAAGGGAATGTGGCAATACTGGAAATCTATGCTGTGGGTTTTAATGATAAAAGTAAAAAAATGTTGTGTATGTTGATGATCTGAAGTCAGGGGTTTCCACCTGCCGTCCTGTAAGGCGCGTGTCCAGCACAGTTTGTAATTCATCAACACCTAAACACATCCACTGAACCTGGAGATTAACAGATTAGTAGAATCAACAGTAGAATCACCAAACTGTGCTCGACTGCGTCCCTCCAGGATTGGGTTCGAAGATCCCTGATCTAAACAATCATCCAGTTGTCTATTAAGTAAAGCAAAATTACTATTAATAACGAATAGCATTAAGAGAAAAGTTTTTCTAAATATTAAAATAGAATGCATTCCCTTTACATAATAAAGCTTTAATTTATATGAATACATGTGCAGAAAAAGTGAAAAAAAAAACATTTATGTAAACCGAAACAATTTGTAGCAATTTATGTTGAATTTTAAAGTTTATAATTCAACAGTTAGTTCCGACCGAGTAATCTAATTGTACGAAAGCCTTTCCGCAAGTGGTGATAATACCAATGAGAATTTTAACTATACGTATCACGGCGTCACAGATGTTCTAACAATCATTAATGACACTAACTGTGTGTCTCAGCGTGGGTGAGAGTAGGTCTGTACGGTCCGCAGTACTGAGGAGAGAGCAGCTGTCTGACTAAACACTTTCAGTAAGAACACACATCTGATAACGTTATGGCGTCTTAAACAACACGCCGTCTCTGCACTCATCACTTCTAAGTCGTCCTGAATCACCTCTGAACCGTCTGTATTCAACTCCAGATGTGGATGGATCTGTGTGGGCAGAGCCAAAATAACTGGTTAAAACAACTTATAATCTGTTGATAATAAGTAAACTGAAGTGAACGTCAAGTATACAGTGAAACCTCAGATTACGAGTAACGCGGTTTGCGAGTGTGTTCCGCAAGACAAGCAAAGATTTTTAATAAATTTTGACTTGAAAAACAAACAAGTCTTGGTTTACCAGTACTGAGTATCATGTATTATGCATACGCTTATAGTTTTGACAATGTATTTTCTCTCTCTTGCGCTGCGGAATTGTGGGTAATCGTCTCCCCTGCTGGGTCTTAGTGCCCGTCTCTTAATGTTATAATCAACATCCGTGCTCGTGTGTACTGTTTACTATAACACTGTGACCACGTGTGTGCATAAATTTTATTTTGTGTCTGTTTCTTATAACACGTGTGTGCGCGCGTGTAAAGCAAAAGAAAGTCTCTTTGGAGAGGTTAAAGATCCGTTTTCTTTCTCTCTGTCGTTATGTGTGTGTGTGCGCGCGTAATTTGACACCGGCCCCTTCACACACACACTTTCGCTGTTACCCCATTCCCCCCACCCCCTCTTGGCTTCAGACACACACACACACACACACTTACTGCTGTACACAGAAACATTGCTCTTTTGCAATTCTTTTTAAAGGTAAAGTGGTAAATTTTTATTTGTTTGTTTTACTTTACAGCAGTGATTCCGTTAGTATGCACTCACGCGAGTGTCATTAGCGATGTTCCTTGCAAATTTTTCCGCAAAACTTTCCGTTAATGTGTGTGTGTGTGTTTCTGTGAAATTTAATTAAGAGAGAAGAAAGGTTTACTGTGTAAAATGAGAAGGGGGAGGCTGATTCCTCATCTTATTTCACACACAAACACACAAACACACACACAGCGCCTGCACGCTTAAACCCGAATTTTATTTTCGTTTGTTGTTGTTTTTTTCTTTCTTTCTTTTAAAGGTGCGGATTAATTTGTTTTATTTTTACTTTATATTTTGTATCATTTATTTTTATGTATTTATTTTTTGGGCTGTGGAACTAATAATTTGAGTTTCTATTATTTCTTATGGGAAAATCTGCTTTGGTTTACGAGTATTTTGGAATATGAGCCCGCTTCCGGAACAAATTATGCTCATAACCAGAGGTTCCACTGTATTCCTCACGTATACTTTATGAAGTAAACGGGCTAAATAATTTAGTTTATGAAGGTATACGCCCTTGGTAAACTACTAGTACTAAATATGAGGAATATATAAATATGTTCATATAGGTGAACTGGACCTTTAACTGCACTTTAAGTAGACATGAAGTTAAAGAAACTTGACAAGACCTAATCAGGATTTAGAACTTTTTTTTTTTTTTGTAGAAATAAAAAATTTTAAACTAATATTCTACAGACACCAAAATATAATAACTTAAATCAACATTGCAGGTCAAAACAAAAATGTGACAAACCCACAGTGTGAGCACAGTGTTGATCTGGGACGGTTGAGATTAGAACTTGTGTCATGCAGCCTCTCACTAATCAGTGAACCCAGGCTGCTCACTACCAGGCTGTAAGTTACCTCTCGACAATTTCTGCTTTAAATCCAACCAACCGTTCAACTAAATGAAAACAAAAATGATCTTATTTGATGATCACATGACTGCTTTGTATTGGTTTGCTCAGTGTGTCAGAAGTCCCGTGTTGTAAATGTTGACATCACTGCCTTGAGGAAATACACCACACTGTGGTTCTTCTCTTAACGATAGACTTGTGCTTAGTGCATTACAGTATCATAAATCCACCATCAAACACTTCAAACACATGACTGTGTACAAAATAAACACACACACACACACACTGTAGAAACCAAATATAATTATGCACATCATAACAAATGCAAATAAATCTATTTCGCCGGCTGCACACACCCAAGATGGAACAAGTCCGCTTGGAGAAATATAAAATATATAAAATAGGCAAATGTTAAATCTCAATTAAATCTCTTTCACTGTTTCAGCAGTGTATAAACGTAGGGAAATTACAACATGTACAGTAAAAGTGTCGATCAATATCTATTTAAATAGTCCAAAAAATTAATAAATGTAACAAAACACATCAAGAAATGACAAATATTATTAATGTGTGATATAATTTTATTTTATTGTAAGAATACATTATTTATGACCCCCAATAAACTGACATCCATTAATAAAGATTCAAACTAATGTACAGTTAATATCCTGTGCATGAATGATTACACTCTGTCAGGAGGAAGCAGCATTCAAAGTGTTACACTGGAATAAAACAGGGAAAACTAATGAAAGCAAACAACATTAACTTTGCATGCATATGTGTATTTGTGTGTGTGTGTGTGTGTGTGCACACGCGCACTGGTGCATTAAATAGTTTTTATTGGTTTTTTTTTGTAGTTTAGTTTAAAAAGTAAAACTGTCATATATTCTGGATTAATTATATATTAATTACAATATTTCAAGTATTTTCTGTTGTAATTTTTAATATTACATATCATAAAAAAACAGTATCTGAAAATATTAGAATATTCCCTAAAATTAATCAAGAAAGGATTTACAATACAGAAATGTTCCCATTCTGATACTTATGTTCATTTCTACACTCAGTACTTGGTCAGGGCTTCTTTCGCATTAATTACTGCACCAATGCTGAGACATTATTGATAAAACCAGGTTGCTTTGATGTACTGTTGGGTCGGGTGTTTTTCATCTTCCTCTTAGATTAGCAATAGCCCAGAGATTCTTTATGGGGTTCAGGGGTCATGCTGGAAAATGAAAACATCATCTCCATAAAGCTTTTCAGCAGACCGAAGCATAAAGCTCTCTAAAATATCCTGATAGACGCTGCATAGACTTTGGACTCGATAAAAACACAGTGTAAAAACACCAGCAGATGACATGTCACACCAAGTCATCATCACTGCGTGAACTTCACACTGGACTTCAAGCTTGCATTCTGCTCCTCTCCTTTGTTCCTCCAGACTTTGGTTTGATTTCCAAATGAAATGCAGAATTTACTTAACCCAGGGATTCCTGAAGACATCTGCGTGTGGTGGCTCTTGATGCACTAACTCCAGGATCACGACACTCATTATGAAGCTCTCCAAAGTTCTTAATTCGTTTTACTTGAGAATCTTCTTAAGGCTGCAGTCATCTCTGTTCTTCGTGCATCTTTTCCTGCCACACATTTCCCTTCTACTCAACGGTGCAACGATACAGCTCTCTTCGAACAGCCAGGTCCTTCAGTGATGACCTTCTGTGGCTTATGATTCCTGTGGGTGTTAATGATCATCTTCTGGATAACTGGATAAAAGTCAGCGTAAGGTGTAATTATTAAAAATTAAAACAAAAAAGAATTGAAATATTTAAATTTACATGTAATGAATCTAGAATATATGAGAGTTTCACTTTTACAATTCAATTATAAAAAAAAAAACACTTTTCCACAATATTCAAATGTTTTGAGATTAACTTGTATTTGGTTATGGCTTATGATATCAGTCGGTATGAATGAAGTCTTTTACAACACTTCCAACCGTATGTTTATCCGTTTCTATGTGGGTTAATAACACTGAGTACATAAAAGATCAGGTTCAGCTCCACCCGTGTATTATTTACTCTGAAATATTCCAGCCCAAACTACAAGACAAGGTTTTTTGAACTTTATGTACAAGGCAAGCACACATAATTATACTTAAGTATAGAACAAAGTTTACTTAAAGGTTTAAGCCAAGTGTACTTAAGTATATTTTTGTATCTTTATATCTTTGATAATTACATATTCAGTAATCTGAAAGCATACTTACTTATTTTTAGTTTAATGGGAGTATACAATTAGTACACTTGAGTAAACGTCTTTTTATAAAGGGCAAGCCTAACCTTTTCCCTCTCTTATATACACTGTATTATATTTATTATGAAGGAAACAGGATGTCCTCAGAGGTTCTCGAATCTGATCCGATCTGATCTGATGACTCACTGGCTTTTTATTGCTTTCTTCTGCTTTCCTTAAAGCAACCGCTTCCCTAATGCAGCTTTCTAAAGCTATTCATTTTATTCCACATATTTAATTTCAGATGTTTTATCCAAAACACACGCTACCTGGCCAAAAGGATACTTGCCATGATTGCCATGCATATGTGCATAGATATTGGCGCATTACGAGCATTAAGATGCTCGTGTAGAGTGTTAAGATGCTCTATAAGAACATTAGTGACACTGTTCATCCGGTTCATCCCAAAGGTAATGGTTTAAGCAAAACTACAGACCTGCTACTACTACTACTGTCATGTTAAGATACACACACACACACACACACACATGTACAGTCCATCCGGAAAGTATTCACAGCGCACCATGACATTTTTTCACAGCCTTATTCTATAATGGGTTAATTTTTTCTTTTTCAGAATTCTACACACAACACCCCATAATGACAACATGAAAATCATTTACTTGAGATTTTTGCAAATTTATTAAAACATCCTGTTTCCCCTGAGCAAAAAAGAAAAATTTCTGCCGCTTTAAAGTTTCCAATGAGCACAGTGGCCTCCATCATCCGTAAGTGGAAGAAGTTCGAAACCACCAGGACTCGTCCTAGAGCTGGCCGGTCATCTAAACTGAGTGATGGGGGAGAAGGGCCAGAGGTAGAGTGGCCAGAGAGTCTCATCACACCTGAGAATTTTGTTTCTCATGGTCTGAGAGTCCTTCATGTGCCATGTGCCTTTTACTAAGGAGTGGCTTCTGTCTGGCCCTCTACCATATAGGCCTGATTGGTTGATTGCTGCAGAGATGGTTGTCCTTCTGGAAGGTTCTTCTCTCTTCACAGAGGACCTCTGGAGCTCTGACAGAGTGACCATCAGGTTCTTGGTCACCTCCCTGACTAAGGCCCTTCTCCCAGATCACTCAGTTTAGATGGCCGGCCAGCTCTAGTTAAACTTCTTCCACTTACGGATGATGGAGGCCACTGTGCTCATTGGGACCTTCAAAACAGCAGAAATTTTTCTCTGGATGCACTGTACTGTATATATATATATATAAAGCCTACTAAAGATAGATTTTACCGCTTGCTTCTAACTGATCTGTTTAGACCTTGTCCTCCCGAAATATTCCACGGCTTGTCCTTCAGAGTAGAATGTTTAGTCTGAACTTCTGAAGCCTGTAGCCTCATTTGCTAGCTTGTTTGCTTCCCACACAAGGAGCCTTAGCATCCCCAGATGTGGGAGAACCATGTTTCATGTAGCTGTTGTTATATTGTGCGGTGAATTTTGTTGTCTCATTGTCTTTAGTGCCCATGTGGTGTGTTTTAGCAGCTTCTGTGAAAAAAGGTTTGTTACTAATTTATTTGTTTCATAACTTTCTCATTCATTAGCCTCTCATTAGCCAGCTAGCTCATCACTGCAGACCTTTGACCCAGAGACGATGGATGCAAGCTATTGGAAATTGTTTTATTCAACATTTTATTTGTGAAATGTGTGCTGTAATGTTAATAATTCCAGGATAAACAAAATAACACAACACAATCCAGTCGGCCTACATTTAATGCTCCCTATAGCTTTTTGCCGCCTGGTTCGACCCGACCCACAGCCCACGGGTTGGAAAAAAAACACTCAATAAATATGTAATAAACATGATTAATCCGTAGCTCAGAGAGAGGCAGTGGAGTAGCAATAGTCTCCTTAGGAATGTTGTAACAAGCGCAAAAGTGACAGAAACACTCGGTCCATGAGTGTCTCTGAGCTGTTAATGAGATGACCAGTGTGTGAGAGGTCATAAAGGCATGAGGGAAAAAGGGTCCAGACGGCCTTCAGGGAGAAACGCTTCCTTTAATCTGCAGGATCTGGATTTAATGCTGCAACACAGTCTCGTGATTTTCTCTGGGAGCTATGAAAAAACATTCAGGCGTTCAAGTGAAAGTGGGACTTCATTTAAGGCATAAAAAAGCGGTTGCCATTTACAGAAGACTTCAAGCACAGGACGGAAATGAGACTTAGTAAAACATTTGAGCGGTGTAAACGTTTTATCTCGTTGATCCCGGCAGAGATGGCTCGGAGCTCACTGCAGTCGTTCACGTGACCATTCAGCAAGTAGAGTCTCGCACCACATTACACCACATGCACATTATTATTATTACTTGCACTTTATTATAGCCGCATCTCGCCCGTACAGTCTGACCTCTCTCCAAGTCATTTCCACATGTTTGGAAAAGCTGTTAAAGGAGTTCCTGGGAGGCCGGTGTTACAGACATGGAGCAGGCATGGCAGGATCGTGGCTTCGGCATACTGAGAAAACTTTTCACCTTGACGGTGTCCAAGCACTAGTGAAACACTGGGATAAGTGCATTAGTGTAGCAGAGGATTATATAGAGAAGTAAAGAGTGTTTACTGCACTATTAAAAGTCCCGCTTTGACTTGAACACCCCTTATATGTTTGTTTCTCTAATGAACAAATTTGTAAACCGAATGACCCCCCTCTATGCGGGGTTGCGGCCGCTAGTTTGGGAACCCCAGCTGCATGCTATCTATACACGGTCAGTCCCCTCTCTGAAAGATTTCCTTACTAATTAGTTTGACTAAAAAAATATATTTTTATTCACCACCTTATTCCTGTGAGTCTAAAAGCAGACCAGAGTCACCCACTGGGCATGAGAACAGGTGGAATTTTACTTAGATGGAATCTTAATCCATGACAGGGCATTACAAATATGCACACACACACACACACACACACAGACTGGCATTCAGGGGCAATTATTTTGGAGACTAGAGTAAAACCGGATAACCAGAAACAACATGCAGGACATGTCTATGGACAGGCAGTGATACAATCTGCTGCGCTCAGCATCCCACGCCACAAAAACAAGATTTGCATAAATGTGTATTTATGCTCTCCCACAGACTTTATGTACAAGTGATTATCTAATAACAGATAACAGCACGCTCTGTTCTTTACTCTGTGCAAGGGGAACTTCACAGGTACACCACATAAAGATCTTAAAGACAAGAGACAAACAAAACTGTTATGTCTAAAAATAAAATAGAAAAGAAAAACCAAGACTTGATAAACTTGATAAAATTTCTGGTGAATGAAGGCATAAAACTGGTGATTGACATTCACAGACTAGCTGGAGTAAAAGATTAGAATGGTGAGAATGTCGTCCCGGCCGACTTGGCTCGGAGCCCACTGCAGTCGTTCCCGTGAACATTCAGCCAGTGGAACGTCTGATCCTTGAAAATCGACAGATAACTTGCAGAAGAGACGCGTCTGTCTGTGGGAACTGTACACCCGATCATTCACCAACACCACAATGTTGGAGTCCTGACCGCGCTCCAGGACGTTTCCACATATTTGGAAAAGACATTAAAGGAGTTCCTGGGAGGCCGGCGTTTCAGAGATGAAAAAAACTAAAATAATAATAATAATAATAATAATAATAATAAATTTGCATGTATGTTGTTTATCTTTTTTTATGTCCAAGTAATTGAATTGTGTAGTATAATTTATGTACTACTTCCTGCATCTGTTTAGAGTGTCTGGAAAGCTCTGTCTAGGTTATGAGGGGACAGTTTTGGAGGTACAGAAAAAAATAATATAATTATATAAAGATTAAGACACATTAAGTTTTGTTCAATTTTTTTTTAACCATCAATACTGAACGACACTTAAAAAATTTTGAACACCCATTCTTTTGTCTTTTTTTTTTTTTTTATGATAATGATCTTTTCTGTGCTTCCATTGTCCTGTTAATGCTGGTGACATTCTGAAGACGTTCCACTGTGACAGAGGCAAAGTTTAATATGTGACAATGAACTTAAATAAAATGTTGACACAGACGGAAAGATACAGTATGTGATGGAGAGACATCACGATCCACCCTGCGGAGTGTCTGACCAGTGCAGAAACGCTATGAAGAAATGCCTACTTGTGTTTTTTCATAAGTTAAAAAAGGAAAATTCACATTCATCATGCTTCTAATCTGCACTGATCTAACTCATAAATAATTCTTTGTTTATCTGCAAAAAACAAGCACAAGAAGTCTCAGCTTCCGATAAAAATCTAGAAGAATGGCACACAAAGGGAACGAGGAAGGGAACGAGGAAAATTAGCTAAAAGAAATCATGAAAGATGACGTCATCTGAACCGCAAACAATGGTCGTTCAAGTCAAAGCGGGTGTTCGATCGTACGTCTTTCCTTTATCCTTATTCTTTAACTGTTTAAATACGAGGGGCGTTCGAGTCAAACTGGAACTGTACACCGATACTGCTGATAAATCTGCTTCCAAAAATTGTAATGAGAAATGATCAACTATGTTTTTCTCACAACTTGAGAAAGAAAGGCCACGTGAAGACAGTGTACCGAGTTCAGGTCAATAACCACAGTAAGTCTCTCAAATCCACAAGATTATTGTATTTTACTTCATCCATCAACCTGGACATTTACAGGAACCTGTCGCAGAATTGTACTGTAAAAAAAAAAAACCTCTATTATTGTAAAGCATTATATTCGCATGTCTAGTCCTTTCATGCATATTAACATTTAAACATAAATGCAGTCCAAATCTCTTGGGAACGTAATTGGTAATTGTTACATTAAAAAAAATTGCTATGGTATTGTTTTTTTTATTATTATTAAATTTTTTTGTAAGTTCAGAAATTATATTTTCTCAAATATAACATTTTTGTTCTGAACATTACATACTGTATTTTAAACCTGAATGATTAAAAAATTATTTGTAGTTTGGACATTCTTAAGTTTGCTCTTCTCTTTGTTTTAGGTAAACTGGAGATTTATTTACTGAAATATTTAGGTATTTTGAGAATCAAACTTCATGTTCGTGGGTTGAATGGGAATTCTTTTTCTATATATATATATATTGCAAATTTTTAAGAAATGGGCTAGACTGTCTAGAAATAGAAAATAATAACTTTTTAAAATTTATACAATTCATAGACCGACCAGTAGATGGGTACATTTCAAAAAACAAGATGGTTAAATTTCTTTGTAATAAATAATAAAACTGTATTTTGTGAATTTTCCGATGCCCTCAGCAAGAGCGCGACCCCAGGTGGGACGAAGGTGCTTTTCTCTCACGTCCGTAACTCTCCTTCCTTTATGAAGTTTGTGTACAACTCTGGAATTTAAAGGTTTTGGCTCGACTTCACAGCTCCGCTCCGTCCTCCGGTTCTTTAAACAAACTCCTGCGTGTGTCTTAACAACGTCTGGTACGCAAAGGACCAAACTCTAGAGTCGAGCATCCAGCTTTACGGTCTGTGATGCCCTCGAGTCTGAGTTGTCTTACGCACTAAGGAGTGAGTGATGGTTTGAACGTAATGGAGGATGATTTTATACCGTTTATAAATTCCAACCGGACTGATATCTTATCAGCATAAATGTTTAGCATACAAGGTTTATCTGTGTCATAAAAAAAATTATATTGCAGCTCATAATATAATAACACAAGTAATCCAAAAGTCTTCACTGTAGACGAGTTTCGAGTATCAGAATCTAAACAGATCAAAATAATTCAGCAAATCAAACCCAGCAGGAAACTAACAAATGCTATGCATTCCATAGCTGACAAATTGGATGCATGTGTGTGTTTGTGTGTGTGTGTGTGTGTGTGTGTGTGTGTGTTACTTGTCTAAAGTGAACAAGAACCAGGTACCCACTGTCTGGGCTGTTATTAATTTTTGTTATGTTGGTTGCCGAGCCAAACTAGTATCCAAATATTCGCTCATGTCTGACCTCTTGACCTTTTGTTTTAACACGTGCAGCTTACGGTAACGTGCCTGTGTCTGGGCCTGTAACGCTGTACTTTTCCTGGACGTTCATCTGTTCACTTTAAATGGAAGAATGCGACTCGCCGCAGTGTTTCTATTTACGTCAAAATGATTCTTATCTGCTTAACCACACGGGGGTTTCACCAAACATCCTGATTAATATACAGTTCTTTTTCTGTCAAAATTAAAATAAAACATAAATTTAAAATAATTCATTTACATTTGCAACTTGTATTTGCAACTTTAGGCTCAAAATTCTAATTTTATTTACATTGCACTTTAATGTAGTACTGTTGAGCTTTAAGAGAATCTTTATTTAAATTAAAATGTAATTCCTATATTTAATTCTTATGTTGCTTTTGGTTATGCATTTATATTATATAATAATAATATATTGGTGTCAAAATGACCATTTGAATGTTATTGGTCTTATTTGTGTCTGTACAGACTAGCAATGTGTTTTTTGGGTTTTTTTTCATTTTGAGACTCATCACCTGAAAGCAAGGAGACAACAGCGCCTTCCTGCATTATTTTTATTTTTATTTTTTTATACATGGTGGCTGCAGAGCTGACTGGTGTGATGACGTGGAGGTGGATGAGAGTGCATTTACTTATGATCAATGTGAAGTTTCTGCTTTGTCTCGCATTGACACCAATGTTGGTACCAAAGTAGCCACAACCGCACCAACCATGTATCTGAAAAAAAATCATAAAGAATTAATCAGATAACAAGTTCACTTCAATTGAGCTGTAGATGGGTAATTTTATATCTTCATAAAAATGTTTTGTTTGTGGTCTACATGCATGTGAAAACAAAACGATAACCATGAAACTATCAGCGCTCTGTTTTAAAGTGTTCGTACTGAATTATAAATTATTCACTTATTAGTATATTTACATTTAGGGCACAATTTCTGTTTAAGTAAAGTATGTAAGAAAAGTAACAAAAATAAACCAGTAAACATTAGTATAATTATGTAAAACATGTTAAATAAAATTAAATACATTTACAATTGTTGTAAAAAAGGCATTACATAAGGGTTTGTTGCGAGCAAACAATCCGATTAAACAATGCGATAACAGACAGTAACAGCACTGTGATGTGTAACTCTGTGTATGAGTGGGCGTGTCCCAGGTGTTGTCCAGTGGTTAATGACACTAACTGTGTGTCTCAGCGTGGGTGAGAGTAGGTCTGTACGGTCCGCAGTACTGAGGAGAGAGCAGCTGTCTGACTAAACCCACATTCACACCCAGTCACAGAAGCACTTTCAGTAAGAACACACATCTGATAACGTTATGGCGTCTTAAACAACACGCCGTCTCTGCACTAATCACTTCTAAGTCCTTCTGAATCGCCTCTGACCCGACCGTGTCGTTCTGTTCACGGCTAAGCTACAAAGCTAACTAGCTTCTAACACAAGACTGAATCCCAAATCCCTCTCTAACCCCTGATCAAGGGCACTACTTGGTGTGTGGAACAAGGGGGGATGTACACCCTACATAGTGCGCTTTCCATTTAACGCTATTTAGGATTTTACTCCAGAACCCGGAAGTTAAGAAATTCGATATTCTGAAGTGGAATAAGTAGAAATATAAAGTAAATGTCATAATCTTGCGATTAGTTAGTTCCACGAGGCGCTGAAGGATACGTGTGGGTGGAGCAAAATAACTGTTTAAATAAACAAACAATTCATCTGCTGATAATAAATGGTGTTTGTGGACTGTTGTATAAAAGCAATATCGCACTCGAGGTTGTGCTGTTGTACTGAATATCAGCACACCTGAGTGATGATGATATTGCTTAGTTATATCAGTATGTAAAATCTACAAGAAGACATAATATTATTTTGGAGTGTACATGAAAATATTCGTTCTGTTTTACAAGCTGATCACGTCCATAGTCGTCATCTTCAACAGAAGCAAACAGATGAAGGAAACATCGCTCACCTTTCAAAAATAACGAATGCAGCGGCCTGATGAAACATGATCACATTTATTCTTATTACTGTACGGCTGCCGGGGTTAATTTATTTTATGATGGAAACTTACAACAGAATTTATAATCTAAATAGAACAAAGAGAGAGAGAGAGAGAGAGAGAGAGAGAGCACGGTCCTAGATCACTCAGACGTCTGAGAGCTGTGATGAGGATGAAGTTTGTCTTGCAATTGAATTAGCTAAATGAAGTAAGACTAGAGACTGAGAAAGAGACCCACAGGCGGTGTTCAGACCTCATGAAACATGGAATTCATCACCTCAGTTACTCTCAGCTCGCTCTGGGTGGGTTAAGTAAGTTCTTAAATTCCTCTTTTCAATTCTATTCAAGCTTTTCTAACATGCAAGCCTTTCTAATTCTGTTTAAGCTTTTCTTAGCGTCTCAGCATAAACGTGTCCGCAAACTTCCTCCTTAACTTTTCCGAAATAAAAAACCCATAAATCTGCACCCTGTGTGTCGTTCGCTGTGTGTATGGCCTCATAAATGATTATGCAGTGATAATTATAATAAGCTATTAAATAATTATTATATTTTAATAATAATAATAATAACTCAAAATATTAATAACCCAAAATATTAATAATTAAAAATAGTACACTGATCAAGACAGAGATAAGACACACCTAGTCATTTTACTTGTCAAGTGTCTTTCTGAATCCTTATAAATGTTTTTTTATCGCTTGACTTTCACTACTTGAAAATATTTTTTAAAATATAAACTAACAAACAGATAAATAAATTAATGAAAGAAAGAAAGAAATAGTACCCTATGAGATAAAAAATCATGAAAGAATAAATTACAATCATGTGAAAATGAACGAGTCATGTAAAATTAAATCTTTTATGAGTAGAGAATATGAAAAAATATCATCATAAATTATTTTAAAATAAATTATTACAATTAAACACAATGAAATTACGATTTGTATACAACCTCAAGTTCTCCTTGTGTACCGAAAGAGGTATAGAAAAAAGTAACATAAAAAAGGAAAAAGTATAAAATGTCGAAAGAATATACTGTAAGTGTGCAAAAAAATCTTGTATGGGAAAATTATAATATGGAGTCCTTAAAGAGATGTGTTTAAAAAAAACACAACACCCTTTAGGGGTCCCTTCAGAAACTTTTCATCAAATAATTATAGTTTTTGTTTGTTTGTTTATTGATTGATTGATTGATTTTACTGATGTCCCTTTACGGCCTCTGTAACATAATAAGTGGAGAGAAAAATCAATAGTAAAAGCCCTAAATTAATTCTAGCACATCTGAGATGTGGAAGTGACTGGAGAGACCCAGAGCAGTGATTGTACAAGTCGGTAAAGATGGTAAAGAATTACACTTTGGGTCTCAGGCGGGTTCTCTGGTCTGATGAGACTGAAAAGAGCTGGGCATGAAGAGTTTAATTTAGCAGAATGCCAAACTCCTGAGGGGAAAAGCATGGTGTTGGTAGCATTGTGTCCACCAGTAAGGACTGGTTAGGTTTGAAGGAAGCCCTCATGGTCCCAGATTGAAGGTTCTGGAGACGCTAATCCTGAGCATCCAGGCAAAGAAATGGCTCAGTCTATGTCAAGAGTTATGGGCATTACCCACAGTACGGGGTAGGGGTGAGTCAGTGGTTAGGACTATGGGTTACCAATTTGCCCCTGGTGGTCTCTGGAGCAAGGCTCTTTACCCTCCCTGATCCAAGTTTCCTGTTTTATGTCTGACTCTGTGCTCTGTAAAAGTTTCATTAGCTGTAATGTATGTGTGACTGTAGCAAGACCTCAATTTTGACCTGAATTTGAGACTTTGGATCTGTCTCTAATAGCCACCAACATCAATATCCAGATGTGCTGATAAATGCAGGGCGTATCACTTTAATGTTGCATTTATTATAAATATTTATCATCCTCTGATTGCAGAAAATTCCATTGCATTTCAGTTTCTATAAACATGGAAAAGATCTGGAGAGCGAATGATGTAATGACACAATATCTCTGCTGCACGACAGAGACGCTTCAGTGATGCTCTAAATCCCTGATACAGTCAGTATATCTAATCTAACTGGGATTTATGTTTCAAGAAAGGATTAGGAAGGTTTAAACTGTTCGACTTTATCTTGCTGCTGTGATTTTGCGAGTCTCCAGCGCTTCCTCTGAGGCTTTTATTCCTGTGTAAATCACAGAAATGCATCCGATTGCTTTCCAATGAGCTGTGAAGAAAATGAAAGGCACGTCCAATGATGCAGCAGACAAATCAGACACTTCAACACCTGTCCTCATGTACCTCCAGTCCACTTGGAGCACTTATTGGAAATGACAGCACTTTTCATCCAATAGCCTGTTCTTCAAATTGGGGCTGTTAAGACTGAAATGGGTTATTAGAGGAAAAAAAAAATGAAAAGAAAAAAAGCCAGATTGTTCTTTCAGGAATGTTCCTAGAGCAGTAATAGCCAGCGTTTATGGCAGTTTATCAGAGATGGGTGTGTCTATTGAACGCAGGCCGGCTGATATGGTGAGATCTTAGAAATAAATCCATATGTTCAGCATTACAGCAACAATACATCATTACCGCTGTAAAATGTTCTTCTATCCAAGCAGCCATTAGAGAGATCTTCATCAATTCACTGTGCACTCATTCATCCCTGAACTTTTCTCTTTTGCTTGGTCATGTATTGAAAGGTCTTAAGATGCCAAGGCGCGATGTGATTACTGACAAATTGCTCAGGGCTGTTTATTTTAATTATTTTATTTATTTATTTATTTATTTATTTTATAAAGCACTGCCTGTGGTGTTAAAGCGATGTGTAATCCATATTCTAAAGGATGAATAGCCTGAGGAACGAATCCAAAAAATAACTAAAGATATACCCATGTTAAGATAAATAATTTCTTTGCTGTTATGATGAAATCCCCCAGCTATATCATAATGAAAAATATACAAATCTGATTATATAATAACATTAATAAATATCTAAACTGATCCGCTTACATCATGGATATACAAGTCCAATGTTTATGATGGTCAATATCACTTCAAAGTGCCTTTGAGATTTCAGAATTTCCAAAAAGAAAATCTTAAATTTTGCATTTAACATCATATTTAATTTATTACGCCGACTTGGGCTGTTAGAAATGCATTGTGGTCAAGCTTCAGCACTTTTTATTAATAAACTGCATGCAGGCAATGTACAGTACAAGCAAATGTCCATTCTGTCATGGACAAAATGCGTAAAGAAGAGTAAATACATTTTAATCATATAGTGAATACAAAATGTACATTTTCACAAAGTTCCTGTATATCATCCTCTTCTTAACAAAATCTAAAGACATCCAAAGCTTGGAAACATCAAAAACAACCACAATATGATGAAAACAAAAACCAGGTAACTTAACTGTAAATACTTAATGTGCTTACAGCCTTTGTTTTAACCTGCATTGAAGAAAAAAAAAATAATGGTGGTGATGTCACTGAATACATCAGCCAGTTTCTCAAAGGGGAACTCCACCCAAATGACAAGGTGGACATATAGGAAATGTTTATTATTATTATTATTATTATTATTATTATTATTATTATGAACAAAAAAATAAAAGTAATTTTGTTTTAGTGGTTTAATTTTATTTTATGTCATTAAGCACTTATTAAACTCGCTGAGGTTAGCACAGCAGCATGTGGGACATGCCAAAATGACACACTCAATTATAGAAAATGGTATAAAATTAGGAAAATTCAATTTCAAGAGACTTAATTGTAATGATTGTCCTGATATGTATCTAAATGTTTGGTCATTTATAATAAAACCTCAGAATTTCATTATTTCGCAATATGACAAATAAGCGATTTTGATGAAGATACCAAAGGAACTTCATAGCTAGCTTCCTTTTGTTATCCTGAGCTTCATAACTATATAATGAACACATCCAGTGATAAGGTTATCTATAAAAGCTAATAAACTCCACTGTCCTCCATGTTGTTGTTGTTGTTTTTCCTTTAAATTGATTGGCTCAGATTTTTTTTTAAGTGACACAAAATAAAGATGTACAGTATACAGAGTGTACCGCGCAATAAACCAGCGCTAACATCACGCTTGGTTTCTCTGCTTTGAGAAGCGTACAACCCAAATCATAAATGCTTTCTGTAGTCTTTTCTTTTTACGTGTGTGAAAAGGAAGACAGCAGCGACGTCAAACTGAATGGAGCTGTTCAGGGTGAAAAAAACAAAACAAAAAAAAAAAACCATCATGATAGATCTGACAAGTGTAGCATCTGTAAGAGCCGGAGCTGAAGGCAGAATGCTTTTAGCGAGTCAATGGGAAATTCTGATGAATAGATGAAGGTAGGGGTGGAAAAATCGCCTTTTTGGAGGAACCTGTGTAAAATTGAATAAACGCACCACACTAGCAGGATAGCTAATGACAATTTTAATTAGAAAATCCATTTACTTTACTTTCACCACAAAATGAAATTGAAAGAACAGTTTTTCCCCGGATGAGAAAGGTGTTAAATGATCCATTAACCTGCTCGGTGTACAAATCTGACTGATGTAGACTTAGCAATATTGTTTTGCTAACATGCGATGACTCAAATAACCTACTGTACTTGTTTTGTACATCGATTGAATGTCAGTGCTTAGATACATATCATGATTTCACCATTTTAAAAAAAGTGTGTCCAGGTTAAAACACTGTTTTTATTAAAAACAGCTACTACACGGCTTAAAACCCTCATTGTGTGTGAGGCTCGTCGGTTGTCATTAATCTTACAAAACCAGAAGCTAACTGTGAAACTAGCTTGAGTGATTTATCCCATCTCAAGGTAAAAAATGATTTGAAATTTAATTCATCCAGTACACAAACACAAAAATGTAAATTCTAATATGTAACCCAAACAAAAATTGTATTTAAAAAATAATCTACTAAATACAAATCCATATTTTTAGAACAACACTGACACCATGTGGACATTAGGTGTAAAAGACACTTTGTAAATCCATTAGAAAGGTTTTATCAGATGTAAAGATGCTGTTATACTGTACATGACTTGCTACAGGCTATAATAGAATGATTTTTGTAGAGTCGTCCATCTTCTATGGCGTGGTCTGTTGGTGCAGCCGCATCTCTACTGCAGACGGGAAGAGACGGGACAGGTCATAAAGAAGGACGGCTCAGTTCTACGGATTCCCCTGGACACTATACAGGAGGTGGGAGAACGAAGAATGGTAGCTTAGCTATCATCATTGCTGAAACACTTCTCACCCCCTGTATGAAACAGTTAGATTTCTAAGCAGCTCCTTCAGTGACAGACGGTTCCATCCCAAATGTCTGAGCCCCACTGAAGGTCTTTTACTGCTGCTATTAGACTGTACAATCAGAGCTGCTCCCAATGAACCGTGCTCCATATTTCACACTGTTCTATACTGTTATATAAATGTTACAATATCTTAAATATAATAATACTATCTAACAAAGCAGTTATAATATCTTAAATTTGTGTGCAAAAGCAACTGTGCAATAAAACCATTTTCAATTACCCTTGTGCACTATTGCGTTGTATTGTTACTACTGTATTGTTTTTCTTTTTCTTTTGTATTTATACATTGTACTGTCCCTATTTTCTATTTTCTAATTTTTTCTTTTCTGCTGTAACAAAGAAATGTCCCCACTGTGGGACAAATAAAGGTAGGCCTATATTCTATCTTATCCTAAAGTCATGCAGCATACAGACCTTGGTTTTGAGTGTTTTTCAGTCTACCTGTATTTATTGATGTTCATCGATGCACAGTTAAAACACACACACAGGACAACAATTAATATTAACCAGGGTTGCCAAGTTTCAGCCCAACTACAAGCTCAAAAACCACACAAAAGAGCAGAAACAGATCATTTTATTAATTACTGTTTCTTTAAAAGAGGTAATTAGTATTTTAGCAAAATCTAAAATGTATAGACCGGTTCCCTGGTAAATTAGTGAGTTAGACTCTAATCAGCTAACCAACCTGAGGCATTGGAGGTTGCACAAGTTAGTGCACCCTTACTACCAGTTCCACGCCAATATTCAACATTTGTTAGTTAGTGGCTAATTATGCCCCTATGAGCACATTCCCATACAAAAACTAAAAAGATTTTACACTTTTTAAGTTTTATGTCTGAATTAAAAACTCTGCAGCTGTGCTAAACACTGGACATGTGTTCTATTTACAACTCTAAGTGTTTAGTCAGTCCTGTTCAGGTGGTAATGCTTATTGTTTCCTCAGTAAAAATGCTGACTGCAGATGCATGTTGCCCAAATCACCACAAGATGTCAGCTTTGGTATCAGTACAATTCAAGGCCTTTTACTCCTAATCTCTGACTGCTGCGGAAATAAATGTCAAAATTCTAATATTTTATATGATTTAAACCTTTAATATATTTAAATATTTAATAAGGTTTATCAAAGCCATTCTCCGTTGGATCATACTGCATACAATATACAGTACAATAATAATAAACTGTTACAAATACTATAAAACAACTTAATTTAAGTACATGCACACACACACACACACACACACACACAAATGTGCTATTAAATCAGTTTTTTGGAAGCATTAAGTTTAACTTGCTTACTTAACTTAATCTTCTTAATACCCTGCTGGAGGTGTTGATTAAAGACTTGATGTGTTAACTGAAGATTATGGGCGGTGATTCAATACAATGGACAATAATTAAGAACCTGCAGTATAGTGTTAAAATCAAGAACAAGGAAGAAATGCCTTGTGCATCCGAGCTGACAGAAAGGTGACAGTAAATCAGAGAATGACGTTTTACAACCGTGGTGAGCAGAAAAGCAGCACAAAATGCACAACACATTAAACAATGAGGGGGTCAAAATGTTGTATCAACATTCTGATTTAATTTATGGTGCAGGTTAAACTTCAGGCAGATATCTAATCACTGCAAAAGATTCATACAGTTCTTTCCTGCCAGTTTTGCGTGATGCTGTGACAGACAGAGAAAATTTTCTGAGACTGATTTAGGATCCAACAATGTATGAAACACAAAACCTTCATATATACTCCCCACCCTGGAGATATATCCGTGGTTTCTGTAGCAGTTACTTAAGGGGTCAGGTTGCCAGTCATTCACACATTAAAGGCAAATTGGGAATCTGCATGTCTTTGGACTGTGGGAGGAAACCGGAGCACCCGGAGGAAATCCACCAATCATGGAGAGAACATGCAAATTCCATGCTCACACACCCTGAGATGGGACAAATTTTATTTTTAATCTTACATTTTAATCTTATGTTTAATATAAACATTACCTGCATGACTGGAAGATAACTTTGTGGATTATATTATATTATATTATATTATATTATATTATATTATATTATATTATATTATATTATGATATGATATGATATTATGGACAATTATATGAATTGAACAGATGTAACTAATAAAGTAGCCGGTGCGTCTTTGATGTTTTAAATTTTGCAACATTTAAACAGTTTAGTATCAGTTGACTTCAAAGCGCCGTGTGTTAGAACTGAAGAAGTGAAGAAGTCAGGTGTGTATTAGGGTTAGTTGTGTGAATAAGTGTGTAATACCGGGAAGGTCCAGAGGGTGGAAGTTGTACACAGTGATGCAGGGCAGTTGGAGCTGAGAGAGGGGCAGAAAACACCCTCTCTCTTCATCTTCACACGCGCGTCTAATCACAGCAGTGCGGAGTGTCCGTGTCTCCATCATCATCATCATCATCATCCTCACCATCAGCACCACGGGACGCGGCAGGAGGAGATCGGACCTCGGTGGAGAGAGAGAGAGAGAGAGAGAGAGATGCTGCGCGCGCTCAGTCCGACTCTCTGCGCAGCAGCACCGAGCTGGCACCGATCCAGTCCGACCTCCAGCCGCTGAGTCGGTGTGTGCTCGGGGGGGGACCAGGAAACATCCATCCTGCTCAGGAGTGTGTGTGTGTGTCTCTGGGATCGAGAGAGGAGTCGGACCTCAGAGGAGCCCGTGTGGAGAGAGTTTAGTCTCCTCATCACACACACACACACACACACACCATGCTGGACTAGTGCTGGATCAGAAGACACTCTTCACCATGAGCACCAACGGTAGGAAGGGTTTATAATAATAATAATAATAATAATAATAATAATGAGCGTCTCTTCTCTAACAACCTCATGTTCACAATCTCAGGTGTTTAATGAGTGTTTAATTAACATGCTCAGTGATTTAATTGACTCTTTAATTAGGGTGTGATTAATACGATTCCATTTTGCAATCTGATATTTCTATTTTTCATAAGGCTTAGTAGTTATCACTGTCGCCTCGCACCTGCAGGGTCTGGGTTCGATTCCAGCCTCGGGGTCTGTGTGTGTGGAGTTTGCATGTTCTCCCCGTGTTTGGCGGGTTTCCTCCGGGTACTCCGGTTTCCTCCCACAGTCCGAAGACTTGCTGATTAGTCTAATTGGCGTTCCCAATGTGTGTCCCAGTGTGTAAATGAGTGAGTGTATGTGTGTGTGCCCTGCAATGGGTTGGCACCCTGTTTATTGTGTACCCCGCCTTGTGCCCTATGTTTCCTGGGCCCCCGCGACCCTAAATACAGGATGAAGCGGTAGAGACGGTGAGTGAGTGAGTGAGTGAGTGAGTGAGGGTAGTAGTAGTTTCTTCTCTAAGAACTTAATTTTCACAATTTTAAATGTAAATTTTAGGAAGGTTTTAATTAACATGCTCAGTGATTTAATCGGCTATTTAATTAGGATTTGATTCATTCGATTCTGATTTGCAAATCGACAATCCAATATTTAACGATACTCCTGAACCTACAGTACGATGCCAATTAAGGTGTCTGATTCCATTTGTATAACTTTGCCCTAATTCTGGGTTTATTTACGCAAGATGATGTAAGCCCATTCAATTATTTGCATGTAGTTTTTTTTTTCCCTTTTTATGATTGTCATTTTGATTCTTCCCAAATCATCATCTTTTTTTAAAGATGTGTTCCAGATAGTTGACCTCAAAGAATTACAATCAAAGACTGAATGTGAAAAAAAAAAATATATATATATATATATATATAAATGTGTTTAAATAAAAACTCAGTGTTCATTATAATATAGGACTCATTATAATATCTGAGGAACAAACGTGGCTGATGCTGAGCTGAAAAGTAAACAGTAGCAGATTCTGTAAAGTAGAAATGTAAAGTGACACTGAACACTTTTTAATCAGAGCCGAGTTCGTATAGGACAGCAGGGGATTTTTACACACTTTGCACAAATTTGCATAAATTATCCTCCAGCAGTGCTCCCCGGGTTCATGCAGTGGCGAAAGTCACGCACGTTCAGAAACAACATCATATTTATTTTGTACCTTTACACTCCCATAAAAAGTGTTATTTCGTGTACACATGAAAATCTTAGAGGGTCAAAAGTCTTTTAATCCAGTGCTACTGTTTTTTAAAATGATGTTTTTTGCAAACTGATGAATTACTTTCAGTATTTGTTATGTTCATTAATGTCATTTAAAAAACCCTGGGATGTTTATCGATTGTATGAAATGAATCAGAATTTAAGTCAGTTCAATCAACACTAATCAACAGTCAAACTTTCCCCTTGCTCCTGTGATCCTGTTTGGGATGCTCACATATTTTATTAGAAACACCCCTTTCTGCTGCAGTCCTCCTCAATCTAGCCTTCAGTCCATTATAGAGCTTCTGTTTTTGGATTTTCACCGGTTAGTTTCGGTGCCCAGTGCAGCCTCAGATCTGGGCTGGACCCTGATGTGATCTCCTGCTGTTGCAGCTCATCCATTCATTAATTTCATCCGTCTCACGGTTCGACATTGAACATTCTGAAATGCTTTTCTTGCTCACCATGGGAGTTAGGCTAATGTGGTTGTTCTGCTTAGATTTCTCTCATCAGTGCTAAGATTTTAAAAGTTGCTCTGGTTGGAGTTCAGTCCTGGACTCACTCAAAGCCATTTTCACATGTTTGGGCCATTAATGGAGTTCCTGGGAAGCCAGTGTATCAGATGTAAAGCAGGAGACTATATAGAGAAATAGATTTACATTTGCATTAGGGTATTTGCCAGACACTCTCATCCAAAAGTGCATAAGTCACTGGGTTAGTAGGCAACCAACTATGTACCATCCGTCAAACACTGACTCTCAAACTATGTTCTTCTGTTATACTGCACATAATCAAAAGTCCTGCTTTGACTCGAACACTATGTCTGTTGCAGTGTTCCATTGCATTGAGATTGCATTGATATCCGCATTCTCTGAAATTCTCCCTTTAGCCAGTATGGTGCCAACAACTACGCCATGATCGATGTCTCTGATATCACATCCTCACAACTGATGCAAACATTAACCTGAAACCTGCATCTGATGATTTCAGGCATTATGCTGCTTCCACAGCTGACTGGCTGCTGGTGTAATGCATGGGATCGTAAAATCATTCAGATACAGGTTTCAGATCAAACATCTGACCCGTGCTTGTTGTTCCAGACAGAATGTTTACTGTAATAGTCTCTAATCTGACCAGAATGTTTGGTCACCATTAAAAGAAACTGCTCTTAGAAGATTGTGCCTTCCAGCGGTGCCTGCAGAACATCTGTTTTTAGGGGCACAAAGGAATTCTGTGGATCTTGAACAGGAAAGAACAAGACGGAGAATGCGACCTGTGGCTACCTAAGGCTTGAAAAGTTACTGCTCCTAAAAAGAGAAACTCCTGACACCTTTTCTAACGAACAAGCAGAACTTACAATTTCCCTTTATGATTAATAAAGTACTCTATCTATCTATCTATCTATCTATCTATTTATCTATCTCGGTAACTAGTGCTGCTCTGACTTGGTGTGGTCACGTGTTACTAAGCCAGTATGGTACTGATTTTTCTCTACTCATTATTTCATTTTTTTTTCATAAATGATCCAATCATCCAGAACTAAAACAAAATGAGCAGTTTATTGTTAAACAAATTTGGGAGAAATGTTATACTACTACAAGCTGTAGTTATTTCATCCCGGTCCGGTAGTTAATCGCCTAATTAAGGGGTTAGCGAGATTGAGCTCGTACTCTACACTGATGATGAACGCGCGCTCAGACAAAACTGCTGCCTGGAAGATCCAAATCCCGCTCACATCTGGTGCACATGAACAGAAGAAAAAGAAAAAAAAACTTCTGGAATCTTTATTTCCACTTCAAAAGAACGTTTAGTGACTTGGCTTTTTCAAATAAAGTGTTTTAAACATATTGGAATCTTATCTTGTGCAAAAAAAAAAAACAGGAAAAGATATCAGACATGTGAGGGTCAGCTGCAGGAGGGACGGCTTTAACGTTCAGAACGTTCAGAAAAATCCCACCAGCCTTAATGCAGTTTAAATTCACTGTGTTGCACATTACAGGTGCTGTGGCAGTGCCATGGGGCGAAATGAGAACGTGCTGCTGCGTTTTTGTCAACCAGCTCACGTGTGTGTCAGAACCGACGTCTGCTTGCAATCTGTCACTCATATGGAACATACGAAACCCTTGACTGTCAGGAAGTGTTCGTAAACAGCTGTAACATCAGGGACGCTTCTGAAGAGAGCCTGAGTTATTAATGATGCGTGGTATCTATGAGATGTGTTCGGGACTTTTGATTGTGCAGAATGACAGAACACATTTCTGAGAGTAAAAACTCCCTTTATTATCTATATAATCCCCTAAAACACTAATGCACTTATCCCGGTGTTTCTGTTTAATGCCTGAAACGCCGGCCTCCCAGGAACTCCTTTAATGGTTTCCCTGAGGTCAGAACTGTCCGGGTGATGTGGTAATAACTCCCAGCATGTGCGGCTGAGAGTCTCATCACTGCATTCTGCTTGAAGTCTTTTGTAAATCTTCATTCAACAGAAATTTCAACACAAGTCCTGGTTTGACTTGAACGCTAGGTTGACTTGTGTATCTGGGAATCTTATCCTTTTTTCAGTCAGAACAGTGTATCTCGTGCTCATGAATCCTGGATGGATGACCGAAGAAATCGAGCTCGGCTCCACGTGAGCTTCAATGCAGGTTGCGTAATCATCCTTTCGATAAGAAGCAGAACTTGCTGACAGCGTGAACGTTGCAGGGGCGTGCACAAAAAAACATGTAGTAGAAATGCTTACAGTATTAATACAACAGCCAAATAATCAGTAATATTATGAGTAGCATCAGTGCACACGTGCAGTACTGAGTGGTGTGGTGTACTGCATGTACCGTATACTGTGTAATGTGTGTAGGGAGAGAAGTGAGCTAGAGTACAGGAGCTTAAACAGAGCATCGGGGCTGGCTGCCTGCCAGAGCATTAAGATCAGGAGATGAAGGAAACAAACCTGCTGAAAGAGGGAGTTTTATTACCAGCCAAGCACCGAGGTTACTACAACCCACTGAGCAGACATGAGCGGCTGAGCAGCTAACGCCCCCGTATATGTTTAGCTATTTACTGATGCAGCTTTACACAATCAAAAGAATTATTTAAGTTTGTATGGAATGTGAATGTGTATGAACCAGAATGATCAGATCGTCCCTGATGAACGAGCCGACGGCGACAGTGGCAAGGAAAAACTCCCTGAGATGGTAATAGGAAGAAACCTTGAGAGGAACCAGACTCAACAGGGAACCCATCCTCATCTGGGTGATAATGGATAGCAGGGATTGATCTGCACTCATACTGGGTGTTAGGAGGCTGGAAGTTTAGTATAATATCAATTAACATCAACTGTTATATAACAGTTGATGTTAATTGATGTTAATATGGAGTCCAGGTGGTTATTGGAGACTCAGGTAGACTTTAGGAAATTCCAGTCCTGAACTATCCTCAGAGAAACAGCCGTCAACACCAGTCGAGGCCAGAACCGTCTTCTAGGTAGAGAGAACCATCCCCAGACACCAGACGCATCCCAAAGAGACACACGGGGCATCCATGTGACGAGATCTCCAACCAGAAGCGGGGCACCAGGATGGGTCAGACAGGTCCGGAGGTCAGAGGGAGTCTGGATCACTGGCAGCTCAGGAACGACATGTGTAGCTCAACAGAGAGAGGGAGGGGGAGATTAGGCTTGGGTTTAATGGGACAAATGTTCATTTGGAGGTTAAAATGAGACTTTAATAGGCTGTACGTTCACGCTGCCCAAATTTTATAAAAATGTTTGGGTTTTTTTGCTTATATGCGATTTGGATTTTTTTTTTTTCATGCTGGCGTAAACAGATCAAACCTCATGGCATCAGATCTTTTCTATTCTAATGTGGCCCACTTCCATTTGTTGTTCTAAATCAGATACAGATCTGATATTTTTTCGCAATGCGACGTCAGTTTGAAAAAAATGCTAGCAGCAAGCACACAACAACGGCGAATTTCAACATTGCTTTGCGGGTAACCTGACTTTATCATTGGAAAGCATTTGAGCTGCCCATTGCATATTAAGTCTATTTTTTAAAAAGATGGCTTTCACAAAATGTAAGTATTTTTATTCATTAACAAAATGGAAAGTAAATGAACAGAAGAGAAATGCAAGTTGATCCAGTATTTGTCTGGAATTGCCATCAAGTCTTTTAAATACGGAGGACAACATTAATCCTGACCAAATGACTCCACCTCAATTAGCAGAAATTGCGGCACCAAGCCGTCAGTAGCAGATCCTGTAAGTGCTGTAAATTGTGAGTTTGAGCTTCCATGCATTCGACTTTTTTTTCCCAGCACATATCACATACAGAACACTGGGTCGGATTGAGATCTGGGGAATTTGGAGGCCGAGGCAACACCTTTCTGAGCAATGTGTGCAGTGTGTCAGGGTTAGGGCTAACGCTAACCCTAACCCTAACCAAGAATCAATATGGCATTAAAATATACGGATTTTTTTTCGTTTTCTTGCTTCTGTCTGTGATGAGGCATTACGCTCGTCTGGTGTGTAACTGTGCAGCGTGCCTCTGTAACCTTTTTCACATCATACTGTAGCAGTATGCAGGTGCAATTCTAGCATCGGACCTGTAGGGGGCCTGTAGGGGCCCTAACGAGAACGTAGCGTACAGTGTCTGACTATTATTAGTCATCTTTATGTTATTAGTAGATGTGCCTGCGACTTTGTCCGCGTGGAATTTATTTGCATATGTTAAAAAATGTACAGCGCCATCTGTTGAATGTTTGATATTAACTTACATTTTTACGTGTTACTGTGAAGTGCGCGGAACGAAGGTGTGGGATCGCGTTTATTTAGATTATATTTCAATTGCACATTCATAAGCACCTATTAATAATGTACAGCGCCATCTGGTGAATTTTGAGATGAACTAATGATTTTTTTAAGGTCGTTTTTTTTATAATATATGGGTGATTTCCTTTTAAAATTCAAAAATGGGTGATCCCATCATATACAGACTGTACGCTTCACTATTATTTGTGTTGATGAATAAAAGCTTTCCTAGACTTGCAATCAAAGAAATGACATCATGACTGTTTTTCTGTTTGCTCTGCTTTCAGAAAAGGAAAGGACTAAATCTGGTCCTTTTTTTTTTTTTTTTTTTTACATTTTGCACCAAAAGCAACCTTTAAGAGGCTTTACAGTAGCTCAGACAGAATCATTGAATGGAATCATTGCAGCTTTGGATGATTTACAGAACATACTGTATGTAAATGTAAGGTATTATGCATGCATGGACCGTCCGTGGCATCTTTTTGTCAACAGTCTCGTAAAGAACGCCATACGGACGGGCTTTACGAGACGTCATAGCGAAGCTCCTTCATGACACGGGACTTACAGCTGGCCATATGGACGCGTCAGACTCTCTGTGACGGGTAAAGTCTGAACACTAATCATGTAAATGTTTTTAAGACGATACTCCATATTTATGTCTGGTCTCCTGAACCCGTAGCCCGTAAAGCTCAGAGCATTTTAGCAGTTATTAGTTTCACTGATTTTTTTAATAAACATACACTGGGCTCAGGATTGTGCAGTATTGAGTGACGTCTCCTTTTTCCCAACACAAAATACAGTAAGTAATATAATGAACTGAATTTTAGTTTATTTGAACCAACTTAGCAAACATGACTGAGCGAAAAGTTTAAAACAGGCGAAGGAATATCACGCACACGATCTCGTGTTTTTATGGTTGTTTTTTTAGTTGTTTCTCAGAAATGAATAATAATATACTCATTAAGAGAGTTCTACATTTCTGCAACACCATTCCCATATTCCAGTTCAGGTCAAAGTTACACATTATAAAAGTAACTGTAAGTTAAAACACACCAGCAAGGCTTCCATATAAGCATTGTTTTATTAAAAATTTTTCTGCGTGGAAGAGTTTTTAAGCAGGAATCTTGTTTCTTTAAATCTTCAATGTTTGATGTTTTAAACTCTTAATGTTTGGGATCAAATAAAATTTTAATCAATGGATTTTTTTTTCCAAAGTATTATTTATTCGAGCCGTCACGTCACACCACCAGAGTTAGGGCTCTGAGACTCGACTCAGTTCGCATGTTCCCCCCGTGCTTGGTGGGTTTCCTCCGGGTACTCTGGTTTCCTCCGACAGTCCCATGACATGCAGATTAGATTAATCCCAGTTTGACTGAAGTGTGCATGTGCCCCGCCTTGTTCAATTCAATTCAATTTTTTTATTTGTTTAGCGCTATTAACAATGGTCGTTGTCACACACCAGCTTTACACAATGACACGTCAATGAACCCATCCTCATTCGGGTGATAACGGATAGCAGACATGGTTGTGCAGTCTCGTACCCTGCGATAGTCCCCTAAGTCCTGGAGTCCAGGCCTGCATAATATAATAAAAAAAATCCTGACATCTATTAAAAATACAAAGCAACTCCTGTTTAACCGAATGTTTCTTTTGTCCTATGAGGGTCATACGGTATCCGCTGCGCCTCCAACATAAGAATGAAATCTTTCTGCTCCTAAGGGTTGTTAAGATCCAGACGCAGCCCCACAGCTCTCAATACACACCCTCTTATTAGACCGAAAACATTTCCAGATTTTATTTCCCTCTCTTTTCCGAGTGACTCCTCGTGGACGAATAACCGGAAACCCATTTCCGTTCCGGAACGCGCCGTGATCCTTCTCTCGTCTTTAAATTGAGCGAGTCGGTATATTACTGTACGTCCAGGAAGTACTGTACATCTGAGCACTTTCTGGACACTAAATCAAGGCTCGGACACGTGCTGAGTAATGCTCTAACTTACTGCCCCGTGACTATCTGCAGTCGTGTTATTAATAGCTTGCTTAAGGAAAGAGAAAATTGCTTGTGCCTCTGAGTGCCTGGTGCAAAGCTGTATATCAGATGAAGCGAGATAGAAGACAGATCCTCTGCTCACAGGATCTGGCACCACTCCTGAAGTTTTCCAGTGTGTCTCATATGCGTGATCGGTGCCTCCTGATTGGCGGGGGTCTATGACGTTGCCATGGTGTTTTGTTTTTTATTTTATATGGAAGTTTGAGGCTTACCTAGCAACGCCAATCGGGATGCAGGGAGCGGGCGAAGTCAATTCAGAAGGAGGGTGGCAGTTCCGGCGGGTGCCACCCTGGAGTCTGGCGCTCGTTTCTGTGCCCAGATGGCTGAAGAGTGGCAGAGGCAGAGGCAACACAGCCAAGCCACACTAAAAGCCACCTGTGATGCGTTTGTGTTAGGGGATTCAAGAGGCGGTTTAAGGACGAGGAGTTTTCAACTAGGATTTGTTGTTTTTCTCATCACGATATCCTTCTGTATATTCAAAAAAATAAAAAAACCCTAGTTAGTCCACAATCACAAACTACTGTATACAGCAAAAGTCTGTTGCACAGAAATAGTGATTATATGCTGTATATACTCTGATTACAGTCCTGAGCAGCGGAAGGACATGTACAGGGACTTTCTGTGCTTGTGGATTTGTTAAATAGCGCTCTGAGATTGTGCACGCTGCCATCTTGGATCGAAACCCAAGACAGACTCTGACGAACGTGTTATTATTCCGTGTGTTTAGAGTGGGACGAGTTACTTCCTCCCAGAGTTTCAGCTTTTAGTTGTCTAATGATAGACCTGTGCTGCTTCCATGACTTTTATTACACTGCACTATTGCACTTTTAGCTGTCTGTGATGACCTCCAGTAACCTTCTCGTCTCTACTGTATTTCGTCTATATCTGTTGTTATATTTCTATTTTTCTTGACTTTTCTTTTAAACATATTTCATTTCAGCTGGAACGAAATAACCCGCTATTACAAATATTACAAACCCGCTATTACCGATTCCCGCGTTGTGTTACGGCTGCAATGGTAACAACCGCCATGTGGTCCATTTTGGTCTGTCTGTAGTTGTCTCCTCCGCTTCTCCTGTAATTTTCTTGTAGCTTGACTGTGTCTTTGACTTTGTGATTAGTTTGTACTTTTATGCCCCGCTGTATCTGGGAAACTTCACTTCTTATTCCACGTTTGTGTGGCTAACTTTTAATTATACCTTGTGTTGCTTTCTGCCTCTTACTTTACCCCTGCTAGGAATAATGAATGTTTAATTGCCCTCATTTAACAACGCGCCATTTTAATGAATCAAACGTTACGCCTGCGATCGTGGCACAAACGTTCAGTCGTCAGACTTTGGGCTGAGTGTGAAAATGTACAGTATAATTCAACACCCGGTCTCAGAACACTGGGCTTTATTTGGGCCACGTAATAAAGGAAATTTAATTAACTCAAGTTGTAATGGTGATTTTTTTTCCCCCTTTGTTCCAGGCATCTCAGTCTGTCTTTATTATCACTGTGCTACAGATTTTTATTTATTTATTTCCACCTCGAAGCTCGTTATGGATTGTACTTAGTGTTGTAGTGTTTAGAGTGTTTTAGTTTCTTAAAAACGCAGCAAATGTCAGCTGTTTGAATCGATGCCGCAGTAAACAGTTTCTCTGCTTATAGTAGGTTTTAAACGACTTCTGTCCCTGTGACGATTCCTTTTACAGCGTTACCTGCTCACCTAAGCTTAATTGCCTAATTATGGTGTTAATTATGTAACAAAAGACAGACCGTGTTGTTATGGGAAAATAATCCATAATACTGAAATACCTTGTTCCCCCAATGTGCTCTTTTTGTTCTATTTATCTTTATTAATAAACAATACATTACAATTTTAACGATTTATATTTACACATGGTGTTACTTTACACTCTCTCTCTCGACACTTTATATGTTTTAGTTTATGATGATTATCATCTCATCTACAGTACAAGTCCCCGTTACCATAGAAACGATAATGTCTCAGAAAGAGCACCTGTGATTTATGTTATAACTGTTAATACTGTTATTCAAGAATTGTCACAATATACAGGATAATAGTAATAATAATAATAATAATAATAATAATAATCATCATCATCATAATAATAATAATAATAATAATAATAATAATAATAATAATAATAATAATAACAATAATAATAATAATAATAATAATAATAATCATCATCATCATAATAATAATAATAATAATAATTCCAGCCATCACAATTAGGCCCATGGACGTATATTATTGTACATAATTCTACAGGCTTTATGAAAAGACATTTTGCCTTTTTATTTCCTTTATATGGAAATGTTTTGGACACTCACTATATCTTAAATGATCTTAAGTTTTTATGTGGGATAAATTACTTGCATATTAATCAGCATAAATTTTTATCAACTTCCACCAATGTAAAATTTGTGTGCGGGCATGTGTGTGTGTGTGTGTGTGTGTGTGTGTGTGTGTGTGTGTGTGTGTTTACCATCATTATCTAAGAGCAAGCGACAGAGCAGAAAGTATAGGCTGGACCTTTCAGCTCTAGTCTAAACCCAGAATTATCGGCCCACGCTCCTGCTAAACCTGTCTTACATTAACGTACACGCCAGTGACAGGACGCTCCCACCATTGCGCATCGCATCGTCTGCGGCTCTTCAGCTTTCTGTGATCCTCAACAGTTCCTTCATTTTTTACACAATTTCTCAAAGATCTGTATTTTTATTTTTGTTTTTTAGTACAATCTAGTGTTTCTTCTTATTCTTTTTGTATTTTTTTAAATAGTTTGCATTTCCCTTCAGTTAGCTCACCTTCCAATTCCTACCCATAACAGATTATATATAGGTTAGGGCTAAGCGCTATCGGCCTTCTTCTGCGTATGTGAATCACAGACACCAATGATTGGCTGATGTGGCCGTGATTGACAGGGGAAAGAGGTAGTGCCCCTCCCACCCAGAGGGCATGCCCAGTTTGGCTCCCTTTGGTTCCTGGTCACAAGTAGATTTATTAACATGTAAACTCACTTAGTGTCTGCTTCGGCTTTTAGACTTGATGATATCTGGCCTCATCTTGATCCAGTTATATCCTAGAATTGGCGTTCAAGTCAAACCAGGACTTTGGACTGTACAGAACTCAGTCCTGAGAGTAAAAACTATCAAGGGAGAAAGGGACTGTCTGCTTCACGTCTCAAACGCTGGCCTCCCAGGAACTCCTTTAATGGATTTCCCACATGCGTAAAATGTCTTAGCTCCTGTAACGTGCAGGTGGTGTTGGTGAATGATTGTGTGTTCTGTTCCCTCAGACAGATGCATCTCTACTTTATCGCAAGTTGGGGACAAGCCATCGGTCGAGTTTCCATTTTTTTAAAATCTTTTTATTTTAATGGTTTGTATTCCTGTATTATATTGTCTGAAAACAAAAACTCTTCCTCTGTTTGGATTTCCTTCCATTGTGGTGAAAAAAAACAACAACAATCTCTTATCTTCAGTGTTCTTGTGTGGAAAAGTGAGATTTCCAGAACAATCTCCTATTGTGGTTTGGATGTTGGCAGGCGATGGTGGGGATATTTTGGATGCCGCCTACTCTTGCTTGACCCTTTTCTCACTTCTGCTAGGTTGTGAGTGTGAACGTAGTACGGTGTTGCAGTACAGATTTCACTGTTGGTTTATGATAGAAGAGAGCTTCACATGAGAGTTCGCATCAGGACATGCACTAAAGAGCCGTCTCAGAGACGCTGAAAAGCCTCTCGGTGATGAAGTGGTCTTGCAGTTCCACTCCAGCTTTCCAGTCGTCATTAGGAAAGTCAGGAAATCGGACTTTATTACTAACAGACTCATCGGATGCTTTCGAGTATCTACACTCGTGCACCGTATTAGTTTAGCTCTCACGCTTCAGCAGGTCATGTCTGCGCATTCACACCACAGCTTTTACATTTTACTGCTTCTCACAGGAGATTATAAGACTGAGATTGGGTTGAATTTGTGTCATTGTGAGCGGTCTTGCCAAGAAGATCAGGCTTGAGGTGTTTGACATGCTTTTTGGTGCACCACTGCTGTCAAGAGTGTTTATTTGAGCTACGCGTCAACTCGAAACGGTCCTTGTGGCCAGTCTCCAGGAGAACATCAACTCTCTTTACTGTTCTACATTTTCAACCCCATTCCGTACCAAATCCAGAGACTTTCAGTGCAACAAAACTTGAGCACTTTATACCAACCATGCCAACATGGTGAAAGTGTACAATCACATGGACGCCGTGATGTGTTGTTGATCCGCCCCTGGCCTTGTTGGCTTCTGACTCCTGACTTAACGAGGAAGACATCGAGTCAATCCAACCCACATATTTCCCGCACTCTTAAACGAGCACCGAATCACGAAGCGCCTCCTGCGACACCGAACCCCGTTTGTGATTCGACCAGCCTACGTTACTGCTGCTGGCGGCTTCTCCTTTCAGCTTGTTAATGGAAACATTATGTGCTCCTCCAACCCACGCAACATGTCCTGTTGGAACGAGCATGAGAAAGAATGAATAAGTGAAATCTAAGAAAGAAAGGGACAAAAAAAAAAAAATCGCTCGATTATTTTGGATTTAATTTCCCACAAAGAGAACAAGTGCAAGAAGTCTGGAGGCGTGATCACGCAAAATGTGAATGCCAGATAAAATATCCAGTATAATAACTTTTAAGTGGTTCAAGTAAGCCGATTGTTGAGTATAAAAAACAAAACAAAACAAAAAACTCAATCACCTTTCCTGCACAAGCCTTTGTGTTTATACTGTAAATGTGCATCTTGCAGTTGTTTCATTGAGCTGTTGAATCCGTGAATCCTGACTCTGCCGTGTTTGCCAGTGAAGCTTTCTGTTGTTTGTTTAATCAGGGTGTATTGTGGCAAAATGGCGTGGCGCGTGCCGATCCGCCGGCATTGTTAAAGAAACAATAGAAAAACTGACACTGAGAGCGACTGAGAGAAAGAAACAGAGAGAATCTGGAAATCACTCGGCCTTGCATAACACCACAGCGAGAGCTGATTTGGAATAAAAAATAATGTTTAGATATTTGATGATTTTATTTTTTGTGGGTAAAATCCTGACTTGTATAGTCTGTTCAGTTCTGGTTTATTATGTTTTGAATTAGAAAAAAAACTAAAAACGAATATATTACCTCTTATATACTTTATATATCTTATATTGTGTTTATATATTATCTCTAAAGTTTGTTTGCGAGATTTCAAGATGCTTTATTATAAATAGAACAGTTTTTAAACCATTAATCATGTAGGATATACAATACTGTCAATAAATGGATTCAAATTAATTATAACACATTTAGGTTGTGTGGCTGTCATGTTAATCACTGAAACACAAATATGTAAAGTAATATACAGTATAATGTGTATTATAATATAAAATAATGTATATAAAGTAGAAAACAGTACTATAAGACAAAGTGTATATACTGTGAATAAGGATCTGCCTTAAGATTCACTTTCAGCAAAAAAAAAAAACATAACGTTATCTCATTTAAACATCTTAATTATTTGATCGCTTCTCAATCGCATCTGAACCGTCCGTCTTGTTCCGTGCAGAGACGTGAAGGACATGAATCTAACGTGTTCCTCAACTTGTGTTTATAGAAAAACATCTTTAATATGTGTACAATCACATATTAAGGAAACTTATTTCGAAGCATCGGTCTGCATACTTAGTTTTATTGAGAGAGCTGTGTAATAATAATTACATGTTTTTATATAAATCTGTACACAGATGTTGATTCATTATTATTATTATTATTATTATTATTATTATTATTGTTGTTGTTGTTGTTGTTGTTATTATTATTTAACCATATGCTTGAGTTTTATATTTTGCTTACATTGTCAAATCAGTAGCTTTTTATTAACAACAGAAGGTAGATGCAAGAAACACACACACACACACACACACACACAATTCAGTTATTACACTAACACGTTAATATTTTAAGCTTTTGCTCCCTGGGGCAAACTTCCCTCCTTATCCTTCCAAAGTCAGCCTCACCCTGCTGCTTCATAGTGGTCACAGATGTTGCAAGATATTACATCTGGTGGAGCACATCTGGTACAGATTTAAAGAAGGTCCTTATTTTTTAAATGCAGTAATCAGTTATTTCACCTGAAGTGGACGAAAGATGTTTACTGTGTGTGTGTGTGTGTGTGTGTGTGTGTGATATTAGGACCTATTGATTGATTGATTGATTGATTGCAGTGTGTGAGGTTGGAACGCATGTATGCATTATATTATAACATGGCACTGCTGACAGACCGTGCTGTGACATAAAAATAAATTATGGATGACATCTCCAGTGTGTTTTTCCAAAAAAGAAAAGGAAAAAAAAAGCATAAATTTATTGGTGCTCCAACTCTGCTCCAGAAAGATTAGCTCTTTCCCTGCTCACGCACTGATAATTCAAGTCCTCATTCCATACAAAAAAAGTGTTCTTGAATAAAATCAGTTGACTTCCTGAAAGGGGACAAGCAAATACATCATTATTTTTTTTACATTTTTTGAATAATATTTTCTTCTCTTCTTTCCGCAGGCCCCTACCGACACCCCAGCTACGGTGCGGGAAGCGGAGGCCACGGCCAAGACTCCATCTCCTGCTTCCGATGTGGGGACGTGTGCAAAGGAGAAGTGGTGCGCGTTCACAACGTCCACTTTCACGTCAAGTGTTTCACCTGCCAGGGTACGGAGCTCTTCTTTTTCCTACACAGAATCATGCTGAATATGAGATTATGAGATAGACGACCGCACATTGAACAAGATGTGTGCGGCGTGTAGGATCTGTAGCCCGGGTCAGTACACGTCCGGCTGCTGCTGATCTGCTACACGAGTCACTGAAAGCCTGAGCTCCCCAACCGTGCAGTCCCATAATGCAATTATGCTGAGGACTCGTCACTTGTGACATGTCAATAAAGAAGGTCTGTACTGCTCCATCACTGCACCAAGTCATGCATGAAATTGATTTTCACTTTCCAAACAAACAAAAAACCCTCCATTAGTCACAGAGCGTGGTGGAAGACTGGAAGACTGAGTGTTGCTCGTCAGCAGCACGACAACAAGATCTCGAAATGCCTTGTTTCTGATTATACCAGATCTTTAACGTGGCTTACAGGAGAAAAGAAAAGCATTACAGACCCATTCTTTACCACTCCGGGTTCGGTTCTTTTTCAGCATAAACAGCCCTTGGTTTATGATAAATATATCAGAAATATCGCAAACAAGCTCTAGTACTGTCCCATCCGACCCCCTGGTGGTAAGAGAACTCTAAGCATGTAGAGTCATATAAGGCGAGTTCTTAAGGTGAAATGTTGTATTGTGAAACACGTTGTCCCATAGGAAATAATGTCAATCCATATAATCCGTTCCAACCACCCAAAAATGTTACCAATTTCCAACACTAAAATTATATTTTTGCATATAAAAACAATCAAAACATTTAGAAAAGACATGTAAATGAAGTAAAATATAAAACAAATAGACATTTGACCTCACTTAACCTTAGTTTATGATTATGAAAGCGGCTCCCTTTTCTTCTTGCTACCATCCTCGCTAACGTTCTTGGTATGCCGAAAATGCAAGGGCAAATTTCTTGTAAAATTTCGGTCCTTAAGACAAAAATTCGTGAGGCGTGGAGTTAGTTAGCCGAGGGTCCACTGTATATGTGTGATTTGATCAAGCTAAAAATGCTTTGGTTATATCACAGAGCTCTCTTATTCACTTCCATACTGGTGTTTGATGTAACCTTAGCTAAAACCCTAAAACCTGTGTCTGTGTGAGCGGACGCATCACACCGATGCCACACGAATGAGCATGAATGAGGATGTATGCAGGTGTTTCTATTAAAGTGGCCAAATGGTGTACATGGCGTATTAATATGTTACATGACATTTGAGATATCGCTAGTTAAAGGTCTCATATGTTACTATATTTTTAACACGTTACACAGGTTTTAGAGCTCCACCAGAGAGAGATAGAGAGAGAGAGAAAGAGTGTGTGTGTGTGTGTGTGTTTTGTGTTAATGCCCCAGCTGAAGCACCACTTAATGCAAAACCGAGGAACAAGCCAGGGGAGGGGCTCTTCTTATGAGGTCACATTAGGGGAGAAAGCTTAAAGCTTGTTTAAGATCCAGCCAGTACAAACATGAATAATGAACAAAAAGCAGGAAATGGTGTTGGTTATTTCTTTTTTTTTCCATAATAGATGCATTTATTTATCTATTTATTTATTTATTTATGCATTTATTTATTTATGCATGTACAGATCGTTGATTGGTCGGTTTGAAATGGGGGGTTATGAAAGTAACTGAGCTAAAATTCTTGGTTGTCAAAACATTGATGCAATGTTAATTTTGTGATGTTATTATTGGAACACTATTGATGTTGGTTTTTGATACAAGTTACAATAACTTTGATAAAATGACGTTGGATCCGCATCGACTACAGTACGTGACGTTGTGATAATATGAAACAGAAAATAGCAACTAAGGTGTTTTCCAGACATTATACACCATAAATGCTGTACATAAAAGTTGCTATTGTGTAAATAAAGATGTATCGAGATTGTATTTGCAGCATTGTGTTAAAGTCGTTACTTTATATCTCACTGTCATTTATCGAAGTAATTCAAGTTTCATAAACAGCATCAGTTGTTTTTTGGGTGGACAAAATTGCAGCCTACTGTATAAAACAACGTACATAACTTTTAATGGTTTAAATGAGCGTTCGGGTTGGAAATAACTAAACATCATCCTACTATTAGAGGAGAAGCAGGTAGAGGAAACCCGGGTTAACTCACTCTTCCAAGCTGCTGTGTGATTCCTGGCCTTTCTTACCTGAGTCGCTCTTTCTGTTCACACAAAAGCCGCTTTGGTTAGTGCAGCTTGATTACTTAATGATATTGATCCAGCTGTTTTAACAGCTGCACAATCTTTTGTCCTTACTACAAAACCCTTACAGGCTTAAAAACCAGTTCCCAGGCCAGTGACAAATTACATTTGCATAACGCTGACTGGCTATTTATTACCGTCATTGGAATTTCTGGACGAAACCTTCCAGCGCGTAAATCACCGCAAGTCAAGAGTCCATATATCATCATCATCATCATCATCATCAGCTTCGTCTGGTGCGTCCGCAATGCACAAAAGCACAGCTGTTTCGGAAAGACAGTACGTTATTGTCGGCTCGGACAAGGAGCTAGGTCGAGAGAGGGTGGTGGAACAAGTGAGCTGTGTGAGCCGTGGTCAGACAATGGCATTTCAGAGCTTTGTGCAGAATTTCCAGCTACACATTCACAATTGTTTTCCATGAAATGTCTGGGAGGATGAGGTTTCTCTCTCTCTCTCAAGGCTGGCATTAGCAGAAATGTACGGAGCCCCTAAAGGGACATGAAAGGGAAAAATCCATCGGAGAGAAAATATTCAACTCTTCAATTTAATTCTTGCTAACAGTTTTCTCACATTCTCACTCATCGACTATACCGCCTTATCCTGTGTACAGGGTCGTGAGGGGCCTGGAGCCTATCCCAGGAGACGTAGGGCATGAGGTGGGGTACACCCTGCACGGGGTGCCAATCAATCACAGAGCATATTCACACACTATGGGCGGTTTTTGGGGACGCCGAGTAGCCTAATCTGCCTGTCTTTGGACTGTGGGAGGAAACCAGAGTACCCGGAGGAAACCCAACGAACACGGGGAGAACATGAAAGCACACAGACGGGCGGGAATCCAACCCAGACCCTAGAGGTCGCCCCCTACAGTGCTAACCGCTAAGCCTCTGTGCTGTTGTATTTCAATAATCATTGTCATTATTTATAAATGACTTAATTAGGCGTAATTGTGGTTTAGACTGACCCTGAGATTTAATAATTAACAAATGCTGTGCTAAACTGCACTAAAAACAATCATATAAGCCTCTGCTTCATGCCGAGACCTTTTAACCAATCATAGACCAGACAGACGAGACGAAACTTGCTAACAGTTTTGCGTACAGTTTTTTTTTTTTTTATGATTATTTTGTAATTAACTTTACAGAGACTACTCGTCTACTTACATCTCTTTAAAAAAGGTTGTTTTTTCTCTTCTGTGCATTTTTTTCTTTACCGAAGGGCTCAGTAGAAATGACCCGGAAGAGAATGATTCGTTTGGTGTGATATAATCACATAATTATCTAAAAACCACTTGGGAAACCACGAAACTTGATCTTCATCGAAAGCCCATGAGGATTGTTGTTCTGACCCGCCTTGTCTCATGACTGATGGCGCTAATTAAACTCATCGTCTCATCTCATTTATTATTTACGGACTAGTTCGCCGTCGCACTTCAGTCGAGGCCAAAGTCGGATTGGTTTTCCACAAACGCCTGACATTCTGAACTAAATGATGTCTTTGTCACTTTGTTTATCTTAAAGTTGAGACATGTCAAGTCAAGTGGACGTCTTTATTGTTAGGTTGGAACACTTCACTACCCGTCCATGCAGCTTCTTCGGTCTGAGTGAGGATCCACAAATCTGTGTCCAAGGTATGTGTATAAGGTGAGACTAGGAGAGAGAGACGTTAGACAGTAACCCGTCGACACACTAAGACAGAGAGACTCGTCCACACCGAAGGCCGGACAGTGAAGTTTAAAAAGAGCACTTTACAAGGGTGAGTCAAAAATTATCCTCATTCTGGCTTTTAGGAACTTTTGGGAAAGACAAATACATAATTCGTCAACATAATCTCCTGACTTTTCAATACACTTTGTCCGTCTGTCGACGAGCGTTCATCTTTCCTCATTAAAAATGTTTTAGTCTGAGCTGTGAGCCACGAATGCACATTTCATCAGAAGTGAATCTTCATCTTCGTCCGTCTGCTTTCAACCAGCCGTACCAGATGTCGAGAAAGTCTGATGGAGTGAGATCAGGACTCTAGTGAGGACGCGTTAAAACCTCAAATCCAAGTCGACAGTGTGGGCAGAAGAGTGTGGACGTGCATCGTCACGCGAGATCAGAGAGAATCCGTGTCTCGTCACCAGTAATGATTCGCTTTAAGAAACTTTCACCTTGTCAGAGTATCGCTCCACATTTAGTTTGTAGATATCCAAACACTTCTGTTTATGCTCTTCAGTGAGTTGTTTCAGCACCAGGTACACCCTTAGAGCACAAAAAAATCACTGCACGCTGCTCTTATTTTAAGGAAATCATAAGTGGGGATCCATATTTGCTCAGACCACAGTTATAAATGAACTGCAGTGACCGTGGAGAGAGTAGCCTTGAACGGAAAGAGCTGATAAGACATTGCGGCCAACAGAAGTTTTAATATAACCGGAGTGCAGATCATTTTTAAATCTCACCATCGTAATATAGGCAGTGAAGAGATGTACATTGGAGAGACAAAACAACCTTTGAATAGGAGGATGTAACAGGGCAGAAGAAGCAACATCTCAAGACCAGAATCAGCAGTGTACTTATACCTGAAGGTCGATGGTCGCAGGAAGATCAAGACCTCTTCACAGGTCCGTCAGGAAAGCCACACCTACTGTAAGGACTTCCTCTACTCTCGCCATCTTTAGTCATTAGATCTTATTGACGCTCCCTAATCTATCTTCATTATCCTCCTCATAGCCCATAACGATGGACGCTCCGCCCCACTTTCACCTTCACCGAATGAGCTGTTCAGGAAGAGGGGAACCTTAGACCCTGGAGGAGATACATTTATGGAATCCTACAAGTTGAGGAGTGAAACAAGAAAGAAGTCCAGATGACACGACTCAACTCCCGGATAACCTGACCTGAGAATCTTCAGACATCTTCCCTGTTGAGTCTGGTTCCTCTCAAGGTTTCTTCCTATTGCCATCTCAGGGAGTTTTTCCTTGCCACTGTCGCCGTCACCCTTGGCTTGCTCATCAGAGACATTTCATTTATCATTCATTCATTTCATTATTATCTAGACACATTTTTCTCACACATACACACTTCCAAATATTTTCTTTTCTTTTCTTTTCTAAAAAAAAAAAAAAAAAAATCTTTAATTTTTTTTTGTGAAGCTGCTTTGGGACAATGACCATTGTTAAAAGCGCTATATAAATAAAATTGAATTGAATTGAATCTTGTATGTCTTACGTTATACAACATTCCTGAAGAGCAGATCTGAAATGCTCTCTCTCTCTCTCTCTCTCTCTCTCTCTCTCTCTCTCTCTCCATTCCTCGTGCCTCAGGAAACTGCTCTTCTGTACGATGCATTCATCTGAGACAGATCAATAAACTTGGCTCAACGTGTCCAGGCTGTTAGATGGAGCAGAAGGAGATCTCGTGTGCTGGGAAAGAAACACTGATGCAATACTTATTTTTCTTTAATAGACCTGGGAATGCTTTAGCATTATCCCTGATTGTTTTTTTTGTTAATCAATAAATATCTTTGAGTCGCAGTGATAGTTTATCAATGGGATTCATTTCTCAAGCTGGATATGAAGGAAATCATTTATACACATGTAGTCAGATTTACTTCATTTAGTGAAGTCTAAACACCTTTAAGGAGATGATCGACTTTAAATTAACCTTAATTCAACAAATAATAAAAACAGGAAGAATACCAATGATTAAAAAAAAAAAAATCAGTTCCCAGCAAGATTTTCCCTTTATGGAGTTTTGTGGGCGTGGCTAAACACAAATGAGCTTGTGGGCGTGGCTTTGCACTTTTAAGGAACATTAAAACTGTAATGAATGAGTACAAAACAAAACTAGAAAATCTGACCGAAAATTTTTGATTTACCATAAAAATAAGAAAGTAATCGTGTGAGCGGTGAACGTGTTTCAGACTGAGTGAAGGTAAAATAAATCTGCTGTGCGTCTGAGCAGCGACCTGGTCAGGTGTTGGGACTTTGTTTTCCATTACAGTTCCCAACAAATCGCTTAAATCAATTAGGAAACGGCGGGACGGTTTGTGTCCTGGACAGCTGAGGGTGATACACCAAGGTTCTGTCCATCTCTCTGTCTCTGCCTTCGTCCATCTCTCTGTCCATCCCTCTGTCTCTGCCTTTGTCCATCTCTCTGTCCATCCCTCTGTCTCTGCCTTTGTCCATCTGTCTGTCCATCTCTCTGTTGGTCTCACTCTCCATATGAATATCTTTCTTACCCTCTCTCTGTCTGTCTTTGCCTTTGTCCATCTCTCTGTCTCTGCATTTGTCCATCTCTCTGTCTGTCTCTGCCTTTGTCCATCTCTCTGTCCATCCCTCTGTCTCTGCCTTTGTCCATCTCTCTGTCTCTGCATTTGTCCATCTCTCTGTCTGTCTCTGCCTTTGTCCATCTCTCTGTCCATCCCTCTGTCTCTGCCTTTGTCCATCTCTCTGTCTGTCTCACTCTCCGTATGTATATCTTTCTTACCCTCTCTCTGTCTGTCTCTGCCTTTGTCCATCTCTCTGTCTCTGCCTTTGTCCATCTCTTTGTCCATCTCTCTGTCTGTCTCTGCCTTTGTCCATCTCTCTGTCCATCCCTCTGTCTCTGCCTTTGTCCATCTCTCTGTCTCTGCCTTTGTCCATCTCTTTGTCCATCTCTCTGTCTGTCTCACTCTCCGTATGTATATCTTTCTTACCCTCTCTCTGTCTGTCTCTCTTTCTTTTTCTCTTTTTCTGTTTTTTTTTTGTCGGTCTCTGTAGGTCCGTCTCTCTCTTTCTTTCTCTCCCAACACACAGTAACCCGGGTCACGGGTTCGATATATATCGATATAATAATATTAGGCTCATTACAACAGTGCGTACAATAACATGAAGATTAATATAACCCTAAAAGAATTCATCAGGTCCATGTCTAAAATCAGGCAGGACTTATATATGCTTTTTCCTCTCTTTTCACTGGACTTTATCTCTCTGGTTCATGTCACTCCGTCTCTTGTTCTTTTTCTCCTTCTCTTTTCAGTTATATTAACTTTTTTTTTTTTGTTCAGAATAATTGTGCAGCACAGATTTGATCAGAACGCTCTGCTGCTTAGGGCCCGTGTCCGCGAGATCTTTCTGCCGCAGGAGCGAGGCTGTGCAATACGCTAGATTTAGATCAGTATAGTAATAAATCCAGTAATGGGTGGAAGTGAGGGAGAGAGGAAGCGCTTAACGATGCCATCTCCCTGCATCGGAATATGGGATGGAGTGTGTGTGTGTGTGTGTGTGTGTGTGTTACTGAAAGTCAAGCTGTCAGATTACATCTCTTTCCAAGCCAGCTAAAGTCTGCATGACTGCTCTCGTTCCTGAAGCTGGACGAGAAGCTTCACAGGAAACCAGGCTGAGTTCCAGCCGTACAATAAAACGAAAGGGTTTTAATGTGATGGTGAAATGTAATGCAGCGGAAGGATACGGCGTATCGTAGCGTAGAATTTGATACGCAGCTCCTGATGCTCGTGTCTTGAGTATCACACAGTCCGTTCAACAGATAATAAAGCATAATAAAGTTTACTTTCATTCTGTACTATAAAAAAAAAGGCTAAAAAAAAACCAAGAAGTAAAAATACGGTGTCTGTCACAGTCTAACACGTTAACGTGGTGGAATATTAATAACATCCTATGGACCAAAATACAAAGACGTGATACACTCACTTACACACACTTTATTTCTCGGCTTTAAAAGAACATTTTCTGGCTCATGATGCAGATGTGAGACTGAAGCGGCTTTCCAACATTCCTGAACTTTGTGCTAAAGCATGCAGGTTTGTCAGGATTGTCATTTTTGTCACTCGACACCTGACGAGCTGCTATGAACTGTCACGACTTGTGAAGACCTGCTCTAATACACATTTTAGCTGTTAACAATAACCCGAACCCCTGCGTGTTCTGGGGTTTTACAGAAGTTACACATCTGTAATAAACCCCATCATACGTAATGTAGAGTCTATTGGAGTGACTATTTAGTAGTTTAGTGTGGCTCAAAGCTCTCGATCGTCAACACTAATCATTTAATCGTTGAATTCCATTATTTTACTTTTACTTATACTGCACTGCTTATCCATGACTCATACTTGCACTACCCATAATTCAATGCTGTCTCTGCACTGTTGTACTTTACAGCGGTACCTTGCTGTATAAATTAAATTTGTTCCGGAGGCGAGGTCTTAAGGAGAAAAATTCGTCTTGTGAAACACATTGTCCCATAGGGAATAATGTAAATGTAGATAATCCGTTCCAGCCGCCCAAAAATATTACAAGTATTAACAATTTCCAACACTGTAATTATATTTTCCAATTCAGTTCAATTCAATTTTATTTGTATAGCGCTTTTAGCAATTGTCATTGTCGCAAAGCAGCTTTACACAATCAAAAGAATAAATAGCATTTTTTTTTAAGTTGTTTATTTTTGCAGATAAGAAACAATCAAAACATTTAGAAAAGACAAACTAAAATATGAAATAAATAAATATTAAACCTCACTTAACCTTAATTCATTCCTCTTGGCACCAGCTGCTTTAAAAATCAAACTGAAAGTTTTTTTGCCACTGTACTTGATTGCACTATGGGTCCCAAGAATGTTATGTCTTTACCAAATCTAGCAAAAAAAAAAAAAAAAAAAAGAAACCCGCACACACACTTATTCACTTGGCTTTCCATTGACGCAAATTCCAAAAATCGCTCGTATGCTGAATTTGTTTGCCAAGGCAAATTTCTTTAAAAAAAACCCTGGGTGCCAGTCCAGCCCTGGGCACTGGTGATGAAAAGTTTGGATAATTTTAATGACTCGGTTCTTGGAAACTTGTTCATCAAAATGAACGGATCTTTATTTAAGTCATTTGGTCCATTTCGTTCTTTTGATCAGAAATAAAATAAAATGTTACATTTTCAATAGACAGACCCCCAATATGTCTACACACACAAATTTTGATTATCGTTCCATTAATGAAAATATTACAATGCAGCTAAGGACATATTATAATAAACAGAATGAGCAGCTCACCTCTCATATCCTCTAGTCCTAGTCGTTTACTCTTTTGAATCTGAGGCAATTCATAGCGTCTATCGGAGTCACGTGACAAAAGAACGAACGACTCGGACTAGAAGACTCAAACGTAACCACTCATTTCTGTTTCCTGTACATAACCTACGGAGGTTTTGCGATGCTTTGCGCGTCCAGTAGAAAATAAATAAATCACTTTCCGAGACTACTCGTTCTTCTGAGTCACGTTAAAGACTTGCTTAAGAAGAACGAATCGCTCATAAACGACCCATCACTAATAGGCACAAGCATGCACCCTCTCTCATACACTCATTCATACACGCACTCACTTATACATGGTTAATTAAACTTTATCTCTCTGGCCAAGCTTTTTGCAGGTATACAGGGTTGCCAGATCTCCAAAATATTTTCCCCCTAACTCCTTCTAAAACTAATGCCCACATCCCAGGCACCAGAAAGTCTCCGTGCCTTATTTTTTATTTAATGTGACACCTTGTTTTAAAATAATATCCCAATCTGATGTAAAATATGCACAGCTTTCCGTCACTCAATCGTGTTTTTGAATCCAGGGATGGACTGGATCAGGTCCATGGACTGGTTTAGCGCATGGAGTCGTAGTCATGCTGCAGTTTGGTTACGTGACAAATTATGAACTACAAGAAATAAAATCTGTACCTTTACTGATGTTTGTTTAAGTGAAAGTCTCTCTATAGGTACCTGACAAACAGGATTAAACGTCTACCCCGCCCTGCGCATTTCCCCCTGGTTCAGATAAACCAATCAGAGCGGCTCGTCTGCTCGATGGATCGTATGTCTGTTAAAGCAGACCTGTCAAACCGTTCCCATTACAGTCAACTTGTCCGGACTTGTAGCTCTTGACAAATTAATTGACAGATTGGAACGTCAGCATGTCAGACTGGATGTCTTATATACGTATTGAAGTGAAGAGTGCTTGCAGGAATAACACTCCATTTATCTTTATTCGCTTGTGATCTGCAGCCTGGCAATTTGTGTGAGCGAAAGCTTTTCAAACTCAGCCAAACCTCAAAGCCCATAAAGTGCATCGACAAGAAGAGTGCTCTGGGTTTCTGATGGTGTCTCGGCTTGAGTCGGATGCTTGTGCAAAGTCAGACGTCCTGTCTGCGCTCAGTAATCAGGAGAGAAGCGAACACACTGACTTAATGAAAATACTCCCAGTAATAACTCAGGCGGCTAAACGGAGAAGGAACGACGAAATGAAACTCCAACAAGAAAATAATAGAGAAAAAAAAATTTACTCCTTAACCTGATTTAGCTAAGCTAAAGTGAACGCAACCTTTATTTTCATTGTTTGTTAGCTAGCTAGCATAGCAAAATTCTGTTGGATATTCAGTAGTTTGAAAACGTTCTCCCTTGATGGTGTCCAAGCTCTAGTGAAACACTGGGCAAAGTGCATTAGTGTATCAGGGGATTATATAGAGAAATAAAGGGAGTTTTTACTCTCAGGACTGTGTTCTGTTATTCTGTACAATCAAAAGTCCCACTTTGACTCGAACGCCCCTTGTATATGCAAATGTAAAAGTCTGAAGTGTCCTGATGAGAAAGTGGAAACGTTCACACTACCAATCTTTTTTTTTTTCTTAAATGCAAATTTCGTACAGCCTTCATCATGTAAGTCTCTATGAATGAGCCGTTACTATAGAAACGATATTGGTTTAAAACTAGAGCATTTATTTATTTTACTATTAATATAAAAAAACTAATGCACATTCACTGATTTGAGAACACCCCCATGCTGTGGTATAAACATGTTTAAATGGGATCTTTGGTGCTGTTTATCTCCGTAGTCATGACAGAACACTTGTTATAATCACGTGAGACAGTCTTCTTATTTTCACTGCTTTCCTCAGAATAATCTGTGTGTTTCACGGTCTCGAAGGCTTTGTGACTTGCTCGAGCATGTTGGATTAACACTGACGGCTTTGTTTTTTTTTTTAAGGTGTTGATGTGCGTAATTACATAAGAAATATTCTTGTATGAAAAACAACTGAGGTTGAGGTTGACAGATTTTTGAAGATCTGGGAACTCCTATTTCACTCAAACAAACTCGGTGATGTCGCAACACAAAAACGTTAAATACCGCGCATAGCGTTCCACAATCGCACAACATCAGCGACACATTCCTATAGGCAGCGAACACTGAAGAAGAACCTGAATTTCTTATACGATAATTGTATTAATTTCCATTAAAGATGTAACTGAATTGGTCTTTGATCCTGCCCCAGTTCCCACCCCTGTACACAAAGCTCCGCCCCCAGAACCTATGATGGTAGCCCAGAAGTAGCATTAGTGATGCCATGTGTTGTTTATATAATAAAGGGATTAGCTTTACATGTACCTGTGCAAGTGCACTGTTGCTAACTTTGATTCATTGTCGGGGGAGGGGGGCTCCGCCCACTTTTATTCTGTTTTTTTTTGTAGCTCAGCATCAGCATTTTTGCTTACATGAGAGTTATCTGCTGCGCAGCGCTCTTATCAGTTTCAGGTTTTTCTTCTTTTTAAACTGATTGATAAGGGGCGGAGCAAAAGCAACTGGTTCTGGCATCCTGAGGGCGTGTCCCCGGAAAAGACACATGCATTAACTAGTAGCAGAATAATGTGTTCTGGTATGCACCCTGGTTTTAAGGTCATGGTTCAGTACATTTTCGATATAATAAGGTAAAAAAAAAACTTTTATTATTAAATAGTGCAAACTTTTTAAAGTGCAACAATTTACAGTGCAAGCTTGTTGAACACCGGCCATAATTTCCTAAACACATAAGAAATGCACGTAGAGCACGTGCCCTTGATCGTGGGTTTTGATTCCTGGGTGATGCCACAGAGAAGATTCTAGAGGAGCAGCACACTCACACTTCCATATCGATCCTCTCAATAGTGACACCAGCCAATCAGGAGCATCTGTAACCTCATGCAAGCGGAAGCGGCGGATAGCGCTTTCGTCCCAGTGAGTTATTGCCGCTGTAATGACGGACGAGCAGCAGTTTGAAAAGATCCGGTCGGCATCTGTTACTACTACAATGATTTAAGAACTGCTATTATCGTAACCTGTGGTGAGAAAAAGAAAACGTATTCAAAACCTCCATGCTCAGCTAACAGGCTAGGCCGTGAAAGCACAGCACAGACGTTTGTTTCCCGTAAAAAGATTTTACCTGTCAAAAAGAGGACATTTTGCTGCCTTTTAATTTTTATTAGCTAGCAAAGAGGGGCAGCGGGGGGTTCAGGAGGTTGCGACTATGGCTTGCTGATCAGAGCATCAGGGAGTTTGAGTCTCTACACTGCCAGGTCAGTTGGGTCCATGGGCAAGGTCCTTAAACCTAAATCACATTCAACCCAGCCAAAGCACATAGCGCCAGTCTCGAGCCTGGTTAGGAAATGGAAGGGTGGCGACAGGAAGGGCATCTGGTGTCAAACCTGTGCCAGATCTTGCAGATTAAATGATCTGATGTGGCGACTCCTAGCATAAAACTGACAAAGAAAAAAACATCAACTAGCAACACTGACAAGCTATAATCATTGTGCTGCTTGGACCACAACTCGTACCCAACGATGTCCTTCAGTGTGGGACAAATACCAAATATGTGTACTGTTACACTCATCTTTATTGTTATTTGTCAATCAAGTGCTTCATAATTCCGAAGGTTATTTATATAAGGAAAAAATAGTCTATTTGAATTCTAGTGGATTCTGACTTTTTGGTCGCTGATGTTTCTTTGAAGCAGATCAACAGGAGAATCCTTTTCTCCCCTGTGAGCTCTGGTCCGGCTGTGGCAGGAATCAGCCTGGTGGCTCGTGCGCCCAATAGCATTTGCGTCGGCCGGTTGTCAAAAGGTCAGCATGGTATTTGATTCCTGCTGACAGAAGCGAAATAATGTGCACATTAGGGGTGTGTGTGTGTGTGTGTGTGTGTGTGTGTCAGGACTGCAGGACTGGGCGGAGCGTGTTTTTATGTCTGGACCAAATGTCTCTATGAGGAGAGAAATATATATACTGTAGGTTCGACCTTGGAGGAAGATTTGGCTTAGTTTATTACTAAGATTTGCTTTTGGTTTGTATGATCTGAGCGAACGCTCTCTCTCTGAGTGTAGGGTTGCTCTTCCGCTCACACTCAGAGAGCCTTCTTTCTTTCTTTCTTTCCTTCTTTCTTTCTTTCCTGTTGGAGCAGATCATCCATTACTCTGACACGCAGCAGTAGCAGTGTTCAGCATTCTGCCTGAGTCTTCTCACTGCCTCCTTAAACCAGATATCGATTCAGCCGTTTGCACCGCAGCGCCAGACGCTTTACACGTCTGAAGCACTTTACATGTCATGACTGAGAATATGTAGTGAATAAGCCACACACCATCAGTCTGAATGAGCGGAATGACGCTGTTATAAATGTTTAATTAGCCATTGCTCTAGTCACTAACTCGCTCACTGAACGGATGGGAATCACCAGGGCTCACACGATACGATATCATCACGATACCCACAGTACTGTTGGTGCTGATCCGATTTGTGTTATGATCATTTTATTCAATTTTTTGTTTGATTTTATTAAATAACCAGATTTGCGCACGTGGAATTTAATTGCACAATCATAAGCGCATATTTAAAAATGTACAGCGCCATCTGTTGGATTTTTAGATGAACTAATGATTTTTTTCAAGGTCGCTTTTTTTTATGATATAAGTGTTTTCATTTTATTTTCAAAGTGGCATATTATCTTCCCGTGGACTGATTGCAACATATGTATAGATAAAAAATAATTTTTAAAAAAGGCACAATTAGTCACGTGACTAGGGCTCATTATAATATTGGAGTCAGAAACACAGCGTATGCTGAGCTAAAGGAAAGAGAGCAGAGTTTACACAGGAGAGCAGGAGGAAACATGACATCAGTGGATTTATACCCACTTTGCATAAATTTGTAAATGTAACTCAAATGCATCACACTCAAGTATTTCACGTCTCGTGTTCATGTACACACCAAAATCTTTAAAGAGTCAAAACATGCGATGAGAAAAGACGGATATATCTTTAAATAAAACCTGAGACCGACTTCCTGTTCGAACCTGAGACGGATACAGAGAGGTTTCGTGTTCCTCCTCTAATACATTAACCACACGGTGATATGATCATCCACAAACTGGGTTTAAGGAGATGAAAGTCTGTGATTCAGAATTTCACCAGCCTGCTTTGACCCAGACCACTATGCTAACGAAATGAGCTAAGTGTTATAAATGTGAGAGAAGCCACAGAGCGCATTCAGCATGCTCAGCTGAAAGAAAAACGGCCCTCATCCACTTAATTCTCTCGGGCTTCCACAGTTTTATAGTATTGGAAACCTGATAGATGGTTCATTCAGATGGAAATGTCCATCATCCCCAATCCGGAGTGAGACAGGCGTGCATTTGTGTCTGCGCAGAGACGTTGTGATGTAACAGCGCTGTGATGGTACGGGGAAAACGTCCTGAAAACGTCGCGAAATTAAATCGATCAGTTTCAACGTTTCAAAATCTCCAATCACATGTTTATTTATTTAAATGACGTCACGCTAATCAATATTCTTAAAACTCCCTAACTTCTGCTATTTTTTCTATTTACTAAGGGTTATGTAATGTCTTGTTTAAAAATAATGTCGAAATGGTGATTTAGTGAGTTTATTATTAGGGACGTTCAAGTCAAACCAGGACTCGTGATGACTTCAGGCGCAGTAAATGTTTGAAGGGGGCAAACGTTTTAAAGAAGGCCATACGTCAGTGAATGACGAACCTGGCGGAGTTGGCCATTTTCTCATGTTTGGGACATTAAAGGAATTCCTGGGAGGCCAGAGTTCCAGAACTTTCTACCTTCATGGTGTCCAAGCACTAGTGAAACACTGGGATGAGTGCATTAGTGTATCAGGCGATTATATAGAAAGATAAAGTGAGTTTTTACTCTTAGAATTGTGTCCTGTCATTCTGCACAATCAAAAGTAGTGTTTTGACCTGAACGTCTTTCTTATATTTGTGTTAATTACGTGACAGACTGTGCCAAAGATAGTCATTGTATTCAATAGAATTTCTTTGTCATGCTAATATGGCATGTTTAGGTGAACAGGTGTAGGATGTAATAAAATACCAGACACTCACATGGTTACATTTCTTAATTTTTTTATATATAAAGAATAAAGTTTTATTCACACACAAAGCAGCACAATCAATCCACAGTAATTACGTTAGATAAATTAATGGAGCTTAAAAACTTTAAACAAACAGCATATAAGAAAAGCAATAGGGCAAGCGAATTCTGAACTCTCATCAATTAAAAAAATTCCTAAATTCACAATGTATTGCACACTGCCTGAACTCCTAGTGCGCCCTCTTGTGGTGCATAAGTTAATAGATATGCGAGATACAGAGAAATATTATGTAAAACAAATATCAATAGTTAATACATGTCTAGTAACTTAAAATTTTAAACACACTGATAACATTTTAAACCGTACTAAATTTTTCCCCAGACAAAAAACAAAGGGCTAAAATAAGTGATTATCTGAAGCTAATTTACACTGAAGAATTTAAGATTTGATGAACAAAAGCTATTCGTTTATGTTTTTATCCATCTTTAAGTAAAAGAAAAAGTAAGGAAATTAGAGTGTAAAGATCTTATATAAGATGTATTCCGCTTATCTTACTAAACCTATTTAGTAAGATTTGCTCACCTTTAGGGGGCGCTGCAGAGGATCACTGGATGTGCACTTTATTCGTGACATTTACATTTACATGTAGGCGTTTGGCAGAAGCTCTTATCCAGAGCGACTTACAAAAAGTGCTTTAATGTTTACATCATTGGATACACACTTACACTGGGTTAATGACTAAGTGACACAGGTGTTACTGTTACTGTTCGCTTGCGTCTCTTTCGTTTCGGCTCGGTGTCACAGCTGTGTTTCTGACTCAGGTATTACGAGCCCTAATCATGTGACTTAATTGACAAATTGTTATATAAATAAATAATATTTAAATCATTATCGCAACACTCAGCTATTAAAATGATTAAACTTTTATTGTGATTATTTGAAGTAAAATATAATCCAAATACATTTATAGACAGAAATCCAAAGTCATATAGGTGTTACAGTGAATTGTTTGTGTTTATGTTTACAGGCTTTACTGTAACACACACTTACAAACGCAGCTCAGCCAATCAGATTTCAAAAACTGAACTTATTCGTTAAGTGTTAAGAAATCTGTAATAAACACTGACAGCTTTACAACAGAGAGTACTCTAGTACCCTTTAATGGTGTGTGTGTGTGTGTGTGTGTGTGTGTGTGTGCGTGTGTGTGTGTGTGTGTACAGATACAAGCCACAACAGTGGCAATTACAAACACAGGCTCTGATAACAACCTGCTTCGACTCTCTGGCTTTCTGTCCTTGTTTCTATCAGTCTTGCTGACACACACACACACACACACACACACACACACACACACACACACAGAAGTGATAAAAGTAATTGTACTGCATTTCAAGACAGAAAGGCCGGGGCGGAGAGGAGGGCTGGCCCGTCCATCCCACTGTGCTGAATTTTAATTGTGTCTGTTGGCTGTTGATAAATACGTAATCGACCTCTATACTCTACACACACACACACACACACAAATTCACAAGCTTATACACACCTTCCAATGCAATCCCAGGCTCAGATTAGGCCAGTATGGAAAAACATGGACACACACACACACACTTTATTTATGGAGCTGTTGAATTATGCATGGCACCGGAAAGCGAGGCTAAACTGCAGGGCGTGCAGATGTCTGCGCAGGGAGTTGAAAGCCTCTTCTCTGCGGTGACTCGGCTGGCACAGGCTGCCATTTGTGTCTTTCAGTGTGTGTGTGTGTGTGTGTGTGCGCGTGTGTATGTGGAGTGAGTACTGTATTGAAATCTGGCACAGGGTGAGGGTGTGTCACAAGGATGTTTTTAGAAAAAAGCGCTGTGATGGAAAAGTGCAAGGCCCAGAGCGCGTAGAAATAAATCACGCATGCGAACAAGTATGAACACTGGATGTTTCTGTATATATATATATATATATATATATATATATATATATATATATATATATATATTTATTTATTTATTTTTTTTAGCAGGTGTAAAAATCACAGCTCTGGCATCCCTTTCATAAACAGTCCTGTTTGCTGTTATGCTACAAATGTTTAAAAAGTAAAAGTAAGCATGGAGCAGCGAAATCCCGCTTCCATGTATTAGTGTTGGCGGCATGCAGGTTAGGATCATTGGCGTTCCCAAATTGCCTGTAGTGTGTGAATGTGTGTGTGTGTGTCCCCTGCGATGGATTGGCACCCTGTCCAGGGTGTACCCCACCTCGTGCCCTAAGTCTCCTGTGATAGGCTTCAGGTCCCCGCGCCCCTGACTACAGGATCAAGCGGTAATGACGATAAGTGAGTGAGTGAGTGCATTAGTGCATCTCAATTGCAGTTCCTCCTTTTGAACACTAGGGGCACTAATAACTTTCTACAGCTAAATGGGGTTAATGCTTATCAATTAGCATCATTAAAAATATATATATTTTTTAAATACACTGTTCACTCAAAATCAGAAACGAATTTCTCAACAGGATTTAAAATGCTAACGACCTTCCTGCACATTAGGAACAATGATGTCATTTTTATCTACCGATACTTAGACGTATAGCCAAGATATATTCCGTATTTCATTACAGTACAAATGTCTCCATACAGTAAACGCAGGGTGTCAATTACACGGTTCCGCTTGCTCGGTCTATGGGAAAGCTAGAAACGGGAGCAACATGACCTCCACACACACACACACACACACACACACACACACACACACTGGTTTTATTAACTTTCAAAGGACCTTCCACTGACATTTATTTCTGTATGACTGCGGATAATAAAAACACAATTTAGTTTGTGAGAACATTTTATCCTTTATCACACACACATGCACACTCACACAAACACACACTTACACAAACACACACACACATATACTGTACACACAGGCGTGTTCTGCAGTGCCTTAAGGGAGCGTGCATGCAGCAACTCGCCAGTGTAAAGAGGAGTGGGAATAGAGGGACAGAGGAGCGACACTGTGTGATGATTGGACTTAAGCTAATAATTCTTTGCCTGATGACATTTTCACAGTTTATAAATTAAAGTGCAATACGTAAGAAGATTTCTGGTTAAAGGTTTATGAAGAGCTGTGTGATATAAAACGAAAAGCTGAATTCTTTATTCTTTTGAGGACATTTTTATATTCAAGCTTTTTAAATAATATTTTAGGACATCCTCATTGTCTCGTTTCACATAAACGTGTATTTACATGTATTTAATGCGTTTACTCAGACTTGTGTGGATCAGGCGTTGTGTTTATCCAGGCGTCCCCAGGCATCCAATGACTCATGTGTTTTCTGTTATATAGTAAAAAATAAAAACAACTGGCTTGTGATATTCATAAGTCATTCAAGAACTTCTTTGGCATCATATGAACTCCATTTGCTATTATATATATATATATATATATATATATATATATATATATACAGTGCATCCAGAAAGTATTCACAGCACATCACTTTTTCCACATTTTGTTATGTAACAGCCTTATTCTGAAATAGATTAAATAAATTTTTATTAAATAAATTTTAGAGGTCTACACACAACACCCCATAATAACAACATAAAAAAAATTTACTTGAGATTTTTGCAAATTTATTAAAAAGAAAAAATTGAGAAAGCACATGTACATAAGTATTCACAGCGTTTGCAAAATTGAGCTCAGGTGCATCCTGTTTCCCCTGATCATCCTGTTTCCCCTGATCATCCTTGAGATGTTTTTGCAGCTTAACTGGAGTCCACCTGTGGTAATTCGGTTGATTGGACATGATTTGGAGAGACACACACCTGTCTATATAAGGTCCTACAGTTGACAGTTCATGTCAGAGCAAAAACCAAGCATGAAGTCAAAGGAACTGTCTTTAAACCTCCGAGACAGGATTGTCTCCAGTTTAGCAACTTATCTGAAATAAAAACTGGCACTGCCAAGACAGAGGTTGGATCAGTTAACCGTCTTACTGCATGTAAACAGAGCCGTCTTATGTTGGTTTGGAAAGTGTCTGGTTTAATAGTGAGCACTAAAAACATAAGTGTTTAAAAACTGAAAGTCAGCGGCATAACGTGACGTTTTAGGAAATAAATATTATGACTTAAGTACCCCTGTAAACTCCAGCTACAGTATGTTTCCGCAGCCAGAAGGCGGTTGTCAGTCTCACGTGTCTCAATCAGCGTGTCTGTTAAACAGTTTAATTTCCTAATGATGTAGTATCAAACAAACAAACCACTTTGGTAATTGTATTTATTTTAAAATAAACAATTGCCGGTTGTATTTTCCACAGTGTGCGGCTGTGACCTGGCCTGTTCCGGATTCTTCCAGCAGGCCGGCGAGTACATTTGCACCCAGGACTACCAGCGGCTTTATGGCACAAAATGTGACAGCTGCGGGGAATTCATTACCGGGGAGGTGGTGTCGGCTCTGAACCGGGCTTACCACCCGAAGTGCTTCGTCTGCACCATCTGCAGGTACTCACAGCACATCTCTCCATTATGTATTAAACATTTCAGAAAACACACCTAAATATATATACTGATCAGCCATAACATTAACATCACCACCAGGTCAATTGAACAACAATGATTATCAATTATATACGAGTAAACTGGTGACAGGATCAGGGGAACCCAAGGCTCATGCCCACGGGAACCCAAGGCCAGCAATCCGGTCCGATTCTACAGAAAAGCCAATGCAGCCACCAGGACACCCAGTGCACCACAAACGCCCACTCATGGGGCCCAGTACGCAAAGAGTCCAAGGATGCCAACCCAGTGGCACAAGGGGAACCCAAACCTAGGTGTCATTTTATTTGAATATTCATGGTTATAACATTAAGGCTGAAAGGTGTTTGTATATGAATAAAGTGATTGACTACAAAATGAGAAGTTGACTTTGGCAGTTTTGAGAATTTTTTATTATTTTTTATTATTTTGTTAGTATTACTGCTTATAAACTGACGGAAAATTATTTTAGGTCAAAAAGTTGTTAAGTCCAAATGCCAAAATATTTTGATCTTGTCAAATCCACCTCCCACAGTTTTGTTACAATAGATAAGTTGAGTTTGGGGTTGATGTAAATATGCACCTTGGTATTGGTTTGTTGAGTTTTAACTATATATTTCAAGGAAAAGAAGTACAAAAAACATTTTAATTACAAGATCATGAAATGCATTAAAAATCTATATTTAAAAAAGTTCAGATTACAGCATCATCAGCCTCCTCCTCCTCCTCCTTCTCTACCCGAAGCCCATGACTGCTGGGGAAACTCCACTTAACAGAGTCTAAACCTCCATTTTCTCAGCATTAACATTCTCTAAAAGTCCATCGAACACATTTTGTTTACTAATGGCAGCTTCTGTTTTGAATATCAGAATTTATACTGTAATATTGTGTATCTACATAAAGACACAAGCCTTGTTCTTTCAACCTGTTTGCTTTTTAATCTCCAGATTTTCAGCTTTATTAACTTTCCTTTTCTTTTCCTTCTAACTAATCGTGAAGTCCTTCATGTCTACAATCCGTAGAATTCAGAAGAAACAGATATTTTCAAACCTTTTACGACATTAACAACCTGTAAACCTACGTCTCCTGTTTGCATGGCTTTCACCTTTAAGAGGCTAACTGAGAGGAAAACGGTGTGACATTTTTCATCACAACTCCTAAACAAACTAGGACAGTCCTCAGCTGCAGGGCCGAATCTCAGTGTCAGGAATGTTCACTGCAGCTTGACGATGATCCGGATCTCAGCACGAGTGGGGATGAGCTTCATGCCATCTAGAGCAGACCACACACAGCGACATGTTTAAAAGAGATCTATAACGAACAGGAGATTTCACCTGATGGTCCACTGATCTGTACAGACGCATGCCATATTTCATTCACACAGATACAGAGATGAAACACTTAGTTTTTGTTTTTTATTATTATTATTATTATTATCAATAATGACGTAGTTAATTAATTTATGTCTGCAGCCAAACTGTCATTTAAATCTCTCTAAACAGAAAGAAATATTTAAAATATTTGCAACAATCCTATTATATTATATTTTTTGTCCTCACAAAGGGTGCAATACATATACATGCTGTTGTGAGATTATTTAAAGCATATCTAGGAAACAGAAAATACTGGAAATTTCCAGCTCTTGGAAGGAGATCGTTAAAAGCTACAAGTGTAAAGTCATAGACAACATAATTTGAAAAGAAAACAATCCTATCATAACCTAAGCTGGATAATTCAATTTACAAAAAACATATGAAAAAGATATGTAAATGAAGTAAAATATGAAATAAATAAGACATTAAACCTCACTTAACCTTAATTTATGATTCCTCTTGGCCCCGGCTGAAAGCGGCTCCCTTATCTTCTTGGAAATTCCTGATGAAGGTCTGATGAAACGCCTGCTGAGGTACCACTGTATTCGGTTTTTACACGGTTGCAAAAGAGGATGTACCTTCAGGGCTGGGTTGCTTTTTAATTAATTTAGCCAATCCTGGATTAATTCCGACGTAAGTTTAGTAAAAATACTGAAAGTTATAATCAGGATGGGAATCAGGAATCAGATGTTTATGAAATAAATGTGACCGGTGAGACCTCAGTGTCCTAAAAACTATACCGTATAATCCAAGCGGACAGATTACAACTACATACGGTGTGTGTGTGTGTGTGTGTGTCCTTCTTTCTCCTTCTGGACCAGGACCGAGCAGTGCTGTCGTAGCCCGGAGCTCCCAGCAGGGAGGAAACTTAGATTCTAAAACAGCAGAGCCTGAGGGAAATCTTTACTGCTCTTGTCATTAATTGTTCTATTTAAGTTTGTTAGAGTTCTTCACCATTCCGGTAGTTTTCCATAGTTGAGACAAGCTGAGGCTTTACTTTGGTTTTAAGTGATTATGTCCTAGAAATTGAACTTTCAACTACATTTAAAGCAATCGTACATATACAACAGTAGCAGGAAAAATTGACTGTAAAGGTTTTATTGCGCATTAGATTAGAGAATAAATGCATGTCTCCTGGACCGTTCAGCTGCTCAGTTCAGTGAGTACAAAAAAATCTGAAGTCTGTAGGAAATGTTAATGAATCTATTTTACACATGTCAAAATAAACCCTGTATACAGTATATATATATATATATATTTTTTTTTTTAAATGGAGTCACATGGATAACATTAATGACCCTCGTGTTCTTTTCACTTGTGAACACAGTAAAACAGAAGCTCCACGTTACTTTCAGATGCTTCCGAAATGGACGTTTAACAGTCGATTGGGATCTCAATTACACTCTCTGATCAGCAGTAGCCTAAAATTAAGAACGAACAAATCCAAATTCAGGCACAATTAATCTCTGCAATCTTCCCAACATCGCTATAAAGTAATTATCCCCGCTCTAATCCGCTCAGCTGCCAAAGCCTCTTTAGTTACACATGTGGGCGAATGCTGGAAAAAGGTCATTCAATCCTATTTAATCTTTTAATCACTTTCTGTCTTGAGCTAGAATAAAACTAAACGCTGAGACAGTTAATAACCAGCTATCTATATAAACAAATATAAGGTTTTTCTCAGTACATTAGTCAGAACTCGCTCTTTTAGTGATATCTTCATGGTTCATACCTTAGAGGACCAGAACCCAGACGCCTGTCTGTATGTCTGTCTAGACAGATTTTATCACAGCATTACACAAAACTGGTTAGGGAGAATTTAATCAAACTTTTGCCGTCTTTAGATATTTGCCTGAAGTTAAACCTGCATCATGAATGAAATCTAAATGTTGAGTTTTGACAGCGTACTGGGCGCGTCTTAAATCGAACGCTGGACAGAATTTAATAAGGCTTTTGCAGTCCTTAGATCTCTGCCTGAGGTTTAATCTGCACCATCAGTGAATCTAAATGTGGAGTAAAAGTGATGTTATGAACAGTTATGTGTGGGATTTAATAATCTACTGTAAAATAATCTACTAATGCGCTACTGTCTCAATGTAAACAAACACCTGCACCAATAGATATTAATTAGAAAAGATAAAGTGAATATTTTGACTGGGATTAGTTCATATTTTCACTTTGGCTGAAATAACAGCGCTGAAGTGGTATAAGTGAATTTTAACACGCTGGAGTGGTTTTAAGACAAAACTTCATCTTTATCCTTTTATCTACTTTTTCCATTTCTCATCTGTGATTCACTCTCCGATTACCGAACAGGGAGTGTATTTGTCTGAGCACCAAAGAAGGACAACTTAGTGTAAACAAGGCGTAAGATACTCAACCTTACAGAATGGGATTTCTTTGTATTAATAAGTTAGACAGAGAGTTCTGCTGTACAGAGAGACACACAGACATGGACGTGGGCTTCAACCTCAAATAATAATAATAATAATAATAATAATAATAATAATAATATCACTGATTACATTAAAGATCAGCAGATTTGTTTCAACTTTAACCTTTTAACTGTTTCTACAAACTCTTTGAGTTAATGATGGATACTAACTGGTAAATAATAAATAAAGCTGGAGCTGCTACAGAGTTGTTATGTTATCCTACGGGACGTACAGTTTATGGAAATCGGTCACGCTATGAGACGATGGAATTGAATCCAGACCTCCTGACCAATCGAAACCAATCGTTCAGAGTGAAATAAAATATATGAGGAAATCGGGGCTGTGCGGAGTGATGTCTTTGCCCTTGCTTTGCTCCGTCATGGTGTTGTATTAATCAGATTACGCCATTCCAGTGTCACACTCACTGCAGTGACCTTCCAGGAGAAATAACAGCGTGTGTGTGTGTGTGTGTGTTTATCTGTGTGTCTATAGCAGGTCTTATCTAAGAAGTGTATGATGACTCTACGTCATGAAGTCATCATACATTTCATGCCTTGTGTGTGTGTGTGTGTGTGTGTGTGTGTATACCTCCTAACATTCCTCATTTCACTCATGTCACAGGAAGCCGTTTCCCATCGGAGACAGGGTGACCTTCTGCGGAAAGAAGTGTGTGTGTCAGCAGTGCTCACACACACTCGCCAGCAGCAACGAGCCCGTCAAGATCCACGGGCCGAGCCGTAAGTCCGATCTCTCTCTCTCTCTCTATAAACACTTCACTGATGGTGAGGACTCTCGAGGTGACACAGTGAACCTAACGATGGAGGGGGTGCCATTATTTTTGTTCACAACTCATAAGTGTGGAATGTTTTTTTAAAACATGGATTGAAACAAGAAACGTGGATTAAAAAATTACATTTGTGTGAATACACAATTATACACTTAATTACACACACACACACACACACACACACTGTGATTGTTTCTCCATGGAAAGCAGATGCAGTGTCACACAAAGTGAGGACTCGTAGCTCTAATCAAGTGAAGTAGAATGTGTGTGTGTGTGTGTGTGTGTGTGTGTGTGTTTATACAGTTTTGTTCGTGTCCACCTGAGTTTCCTTCTTGTTATTCGGTTTCCTCCCTTTTTCCCTCCCGCGTCCCCACACATGCCAGTCGATACACTGACCAGGATAAAGCTAATAAAGGCCTTTATTTCTGCCACATTCTCAATACACTTCCCAAACTCTCCTAAACGGAAATTCTTAAGAGTTTTTTGGTTACTGTTTGGGAAGACGAGGCGAGGCGAGGCGAGGCAGGGAGCCGAACACACTCCTTCCAGTGGAAAACAGATGATTAGGAAACCTTTCAGAGTCTCTAACGCAGCCAAGTATCATCTGTTGGCCACATTCTCTTGAGCACGTGTGCATGCACACACACACACACACACACACACACACACACACTTGAAGTGGTCTCTAGTCATCACTTTGTGGTTCATAAACATCCCATCTGAGTATATGGTGAGTCGTTCATCACACAGACGGCAGCGGCGCAGGTGTGAGTGTGATATATAACGATATATGATGTGATTATGGTTTAATAATTGCCTCTAAGTTTCAGGTGTGAGCAGCAAATGATCACATTTACACCAAGTCGAGAGAAGCTGATGTCATAAAATACAGCGTAGGGGGGATGTGGTTCAGTGTCTGTATAACCAAAATTTATCACCATCATCTTATAAATAATAAATACGTTTGTCAGCCCTCTGGGGCCCCCTACAGACCTGGAGCCATGAGCAGTTGCCTTGCCTCGCCTGTTGATGAGCAGCGTCTCTGCGGGATACCAGCCTGGTCATGTGATGAAGCACCACTACTGCCCCGTATAAATCACTACACACAGGCTTACAGAAACTAACAGCCATATGTTTTTGCCGCCGCACGATTGTGACCTCTTGAGTCCTGAATGTCCTTATATGGAGGATGTGACCTTTCTCCCAACTACAGTGGAACCTTGGATTATGAGCATAATTCGTTCCAGGAGCGGGCTCGTATTCCAAAACACTCACACAACCAAATTTAATTTTCCCATAAGAAATAATGGAAACTTCAATTATTCGTTCCATCACCCCCCCAAAAGAAAACATAAAAATAAATAATTAATACAAAATATTAAGTAAAAAAAAAACAAATTAACTTGCACTTTACCTTAACAAAAAAGTAAGAATAAATCCCGACAGATAAGTGTTTCCGTTTGGAAAGGCGCTGTGTGTGTGTGTGTGTGTCCTACAGATGTAATAATGTCCTCGCCAGTGTAGGAGCATTTTTAAAAGTAAGCATTTTTCCAATTTAGCTTAAAAACACACTTACATTTTAGTGTCTGTTAAAAAAAACTATGAACATAAATACAATGGTTTCCACTATTGGCCTCCACTGTCAATATTTGGACTTCAGTTCCTAGATGGATGGAATGAGGACTGCTATGTGTAATTCTTCCTTATAATTTTTTCTTATAAGTTTATAGTTATCAGGTCCTAATACAGAGACACAATGATGAGGTAATACTTGTACACCAGAGTACAGTCCGACTCTAAGGAGGTTAAGATGTGCATGTCCTGAGCCCGTGCCGGCAACCTGCAGATCACTAGGTGTCACGCAGACACACCCCAGTAGGCCACCACCTTCCCTTATACTTTATAACTCTCTCTCTCTCTCTCTCTCTCTCTCAGACTGCGCCGGCTGTAAGGAGGAGATAACTCACGGTCAGTCGCTCTTGGCTCTGGAGAAACAGTGGCACGTCGGCTGCTTTAAGTGTCAAACCTGTGGCACGGTCCTGACCGGAGAGTACATCAGCAAGTACGCGCTTCTGTAACAACAACACAGAAAATTACCCGTATCAGTTCATCTGACGCTCATTTTTTTCTTTTTTCATAGATTTTGTCACATAGGCAAAGAAATATCAGAGATATCTGCAACATGATCACATGCGTTTATGGTTGTTTTCGGGTTGTTTCTGTAAACAAATAACAATAATAATAATAATAACAATAATAATAACAATAATAATAATAATAATAATAATATCGTGCTGATTTTGCACCATAAAAGTAATGATAACTTTTGTTGTTCTTTTTTTTTTTTATCTTTGTTGACCTTTGCTGTGTTTTGAGTTTTAAGGGTTGTAACTTAACCCTGCTGGAAAAAGGTCATAAGGGTTAAAGGTCATGTGGTTATGATCATTTAAGACAAGCAATATTGAAAGCAGGAAAAAGTCAGTCTTATCCAAGTCTCTGTTCCATGCTTGTGAGGAAATGTTGTTCTTTATCGTGTGTGTGTGTGTGTGTGTCTTTTAGAAACGGTATTCCGTACTGCGAGTCGGATTATCACAGGCAGTTCGGGATCAGGTGCGAGGCGTGCAACAGATACGTCAGCGGGAAAGTACTGGAGGTGTGTATTTTCTAACTTGGTTTAATAATTTCTCACTGTTTGCTGCATGTGTGTGTGTGTGTGTGTGTGTGTATGGGTGTGTGTATGGGTGTGGTCTCTGTAGTGATGTAAACATATCATTAGTAACTATTAATACTTTGTATACTTTGTAACATATAGACTTTATTGCCTTTGGGTAGCAACTGATTTGTGTGTGTGTGTGTGTGTGTGTGTGTGTGTGTGTGTTGACATGTGGGCTGCTTATGCAATTTCCTGTATTCTGTATTTTTAGATATTTGGGTTTCTTTGCACATTCTCCTACCGTACACATCCTTACCACCTCCTCACACACACACACACACACACACGGTCTCTCTCTTCTTCTTTTTCTCTTGAGTGTTGTGGTCTCACTGTCTCTTTTCTTTATCCCAGTATCACACACTCCTGTGTTTACTCAGCTTCACAGTTATCAATATAATTAATCAGAATAACACTAAGAATTATGGATTATAATATGTACAGTATATCAACTCTTTCATAATTAGTTTTCATTTGGACAAAAACGAATAAATGAACCTGAAGGCCAGCGATAAACTTTAGCGCTGATTAGAGTCAGATTTAAACTCCAGATCCCTGCTGTTTATTCTCTTATTCTCATTCCATAACTCTGCATTTCAGAGTTTTTTCTTCGCCTTTCCGCCCCGAGACGGTCCGTGTTCGTGAGCGTTAGCGTTAGCGGTGCATCGTGGTGCGTCTTCACGTCCTGCCACAGCACGCATCACCTGTACCGCCGCCGGAACGTTTCATCTCGACGCCTGATCTCGTGGTTTAAATTACAGACGTGTCCATGAGCGATTAGTGTAGCATCAGATGTGTCACGCGTCACATTAAGCGCGAGCGATGAGCCGAAGGCGGCCTGCGTGCAAATCTACACCATAGAGTTCATACAGACGGGCGGCGTCTAAAAATAGAGGTTCCTCCTTAATGCTGGTGCCGCGATCGTTTAACGTGAGGAGCTTTTGACAGTTCTGACACTAGTGTGTGTGTGTGTGTGTGTGTGTGTGCGAGCGAAAGAGAGCGAGAGCATGTGTATTATAAAGCGAAATAAACCTCCTACTAGAACTATACTGTTCCCAAAACCACAGACTCTCTGCATCAGTCACGAAGCCGCTCCTTAAACTCCTCATGACTTAAGGATGTCAAATCAATTTGCATATTTTCACCATTTTCCCAGACACCACCTGCCTCTCTGTCACTCCGTCTCTTCCTCTCGTTTTTTTTTTCCCCGACTGAAAGATTTCAGAAGCCTCCGTTTTTGAAAGAAGCAGCTGCTTCTCACTACAACTTTTCATTTCTACAGTCGCCTCTGTAATTGCTCTCGGATTGAAAAACGTTTAGAGGCCAATTAGAGCCTCATAATTACAGCCCTTTTCTCATCCCCTGACATCATCTTGTCTTTTTGTCTTTCTGGTCATCTGGTGTTTTTGTTCTTTTGTGCTTCCTCTAGAACTTTATCACCGACACTTTGTCCCGAGTTGAAAACCAACATTAACGTTAGATGTGATCAGTTTCAGGGCTTTTGTTTATACAATAACCTGCAATAAAACATGCAGATTTGTTTTTTAGATAAATGCTAATATAAGATAAAAAGCAAACCTCTCAGGGATTACGGAGAAACCCTCCATAGATGTGATCCTCTGGTGATTCAGTACATTCAGGTGGTCAGCTGACTTCATTTTATTGCCCCATAACGTTACTGAGTCTAGACCTGAGTAACTGATCAACCCCAGATCATAACACTGTCTCCAGAGGCTTGTACAGTGGACACTATGCATGATGGGAGCATCGCTTCATGTCCTTCCCTTCTCACCCTGACACGCCCATCACTCCGGAATAGGGTCAGTCTGGACTCATCAGGTCACATGACCTTTTTCTATCACTCCAAAGTCCAGTCTTTATGATCCCTAACAAACTGAAGCCTGGTTTTCTTATGGACACACAGATGTTTAGTCCTAATACTGTGAGTTCTCATACTTTCATCCTGTGAAAAGCTCATACTTTCACTGTTAATCATAGCTCTTATTTCTACTGGACAGTTCTACTTGGTGTGTCTTCACCCAGCGTTTAGGTGATCTCCCATCACATTCATGGTTTACAAATCCCCCATGAAGCTTAGCGTTCAGCACCGTCTTTTCAGGTTGTAATAACGTGTTGGACGGTTCTTCTCCCAATCATCATCATTTTAATGCTTGTTTGAAACCTTTCAATATTTTTTATCCAGGCAGTCTATAACTCAAAGTTTGTTGAAGTGCAGTTTAATTAGGAAGCAGTCTGGTTTTTAAGAACATTTCTAAGGTTTTGTGAGCACACAATCTTCTCTGTGTTTAATGTTCGTCCAAACAAACTGACTGAGATTGCTGTGAGGACCGATAGCTTATGTTGCTCATAATCTAAATACAAGAAAACATATGAATCTCTCTCTCTCTCTCTTTCTCTCTTTCTTTCCACAGGCTGGTGGAAAGCATTATCACCCGACCTGTGCGCGCTGTGCACGCTGTCAGATGAATTTCAGTGAAGGAGAGGAGATGTACCTGGCAGGTGTGTTCGCTCTCTGTACTGTGTGATATTCAAATTCTTTTTTTTTTCAAAGTGAATACCCAGGAACATACAGCATGTACATGTATAAAGGGTAAAGAGGATTTTCCGGAAGCGGGCTTGTATTCCAAAACACTCGTAAACCAAATCGAATTTTCCCATGAGAAATAATGGAAACTTTTTTTAATCTGCAAAAAAAACAAGAAATCTCTCTAATGACACTCGATTGAGCGACACACTAACGGAATCACTGCTGTAAAGTAAAAATAAAACAAATTAACCTGCACTTTACCTTTAAAAAGAATCGCGACAGAGCAGTGTTTCTGTGTAGAGCAGAGAGAAAGAGTGTGTGTGTGTGTGTGTGTGTGTGTGTGTGTGTGTGTGTGTGTGAAGGCGAAAGTAGGAGGGGTCTCTGTGTGTGTGGCACGGTGTCCAATGACGCGACGCACACAGAGATCATTGTGCACACAAATAGCAGGCTAAGCCTTGAGCAGAGAAAGAAAATGGATCTTTAACCTCTCTAATGAGACTTTCTTTTGCTTTATACATGCGCACACACGTGTGTTATAAGAAACAGTACATGTGCGCTGTACACACAAGCATACAGACACAAAATAAAATGTTTTACACACACACATGTGGTCACAGCGTTATAAACAGTACACGTGTGCATGGATGTTGATTTTACCAGTGAGAGACGCGCACTAAGAGCCAGCAGGGGAGACGATTACCCACAATTCCGCAGCGCAAAAAAAAAAGAAAAACCGTTGGCTTAGTTGTGATCACGTGATGCTCGGCGTCAAAACAAGAAAAAACAAGAAGTCCACCCTTAGCAGCATCAACTGCAATCAAATGTTTAACAACTTGCAATGAGTCTGTCACAGCGCATCTTTGCAGAATTGATGTAATCAGCCACACTGGAGGGTTTTCAAGCATGAACCGCCTTTTTAAAGTCATGCCACGGCATCTCAATTGGATTCAGGTCAGCACTTTGACTAGGCCATTCCAAAGTCTTCATTTTGTTTTTCTTCAGCCATTCAGAACTGGACCTGCTGGTATGTTTTGGATCATTGTCCTGCTGCAGAACCCAAGTTTGCTTTGGCTTGAGGTCACAAACAGATGGCCAGACATTCTCCTTTAGGAAATTTTAGTACACAGCAGAACTCATGGTTCCATTTATCACAGCAAGTCCTGAAGCAGCAAAACTGCCCCAGACCATCACACTACCACCACCATATTTTACTGTATTTTGCAGTTCCTTGGATGTTGTCTTTTGATTATGTTCTTGGAGGTCTTTTGTGGCCTCTCGGATGAGTTGTCTCTGTGCTCTTGAGGTCATTTTGGTCAGCCGGCCACTCCTGGGAAGGTTCACCACTGTTCCATGTTTTGAACAGTGGATACGTGGATAATGGCTCTCACTGTGGTTCGCTGCAGTCCAGTGGCGGACTGGGACAATAATTCAGGCCGGGAATTTGACTCCACTCCCAGGCCACCTCTGCTGCTGCAGTCACCACCACCCTATTCATGTAATCTACTGGACTGATAAACTTGTAGGCTAACCCTATTATTGTAACAGGTAGACTACCAGATGCAATATAAATGAATAAAAAAATAACCCTTAACAACTCACTAGGAACACACCATTTATACTACCAAACCAATGACAAATAGAAAATTGGCTTTTTAAAAGAGATAATAAGAGACACATTCACATGTTGAAATATTTACATTTTATGTATTTTCAGTGCTCAACTCTAGTATATCAAATGCATCAGAAACACAAACACAAATAAACTTAACAAAACCCATGACAGCATAAGTAACAGATAACAATGTTTACTCAATTATGGCATTATGTGGAACAGACCAGTAAGAGTAAACAGTAAGTAATTAGCACTACTAGTACACCAGTAGGCGTTTGAATTGGGTGATACTTTAAAAAAAAATCTAAATCCTTAGACTGTGGACAGGCAAAATAATCAAAAGAGATATAAAGGCTTTCACTGTCTCCTTAATCTTTCCCTGAATCCTTCTCTCTCTCACTCTGCACATGTAGTTGCTCTGCAATATGAAATAAGCGTGTTCAATAATCTGTACTTATAATTGTGCAGCCATCAGTTGTATGTCCCCAAAATCAAATCAAATTCAAATTCAAATTTTATTTGTCACATACACAAACATACACAGTACGAAATGTAGTGAAATGTATTATACGACTGCCATTGACCCTAAAAGAGAGTTAAATTTTACAAATAAGAAATAAATATGAATAAAAGAAATACGATAGAAATTAAATTACAAAATTAAATTAAACTAGGAAAAATAGAACTAAAAATAAAAAGTCCTACTACTGATCTTATAAATCATAAAAAAAGCACATGTTGTTTAAAAAGTATAGCCTGCTGCCTGCATGTTTAGTTTTGCTTATCTTTAACTTTACCTGAAGTCAAACGCTCTGACTCACACGGTGAACTGTCCACCACCTCTAGCTCAACAGCAGGAGCATTTACAGCACTAGTGCTACTGCTGCTGCTTCCTTCGTCACCTTTTCAGACGAAACCAGACTTGACACAGCACAGCAGCACTTACATATTGTTGCTCGTTTGTTGGTTTAGTTTTATCGATTGTGATGATCTAAGTGATTTGGATGAAAGTGTTCGTCTGCCAAATTATTATAAATATAATGTAGATGTAATCTTGACCGACCTGTTCCCTTACTGGCGAACATGGCTGGGATTTTGCAGCAGCTTGCTGCGTCTGCGGCCAGGGCTTTTTTTCCTTTTTTTTATACGCTGACTCTCTGCTCCTCCTTTGCGTTTACGCTCCATTTTTTTTGAACGATTTAGTCAGATATACCCTGTCTCTGGATATAGCCAGATATTAGGCAGTGCGTCGCTGACGTTGGGTCATGTGATGTGGGAGTGTAATTTTCCCTCCTGATCTTCTAATCTTCCCCTCCCTTTCCATTGCCTGATTCGTAGATTGAGAGATCCGTCAATTAATTCGTAGTTATACACCAGCCTATCACATGCCAGGCTGATCGTCTGCACAGCGGCAGCCGGCAGGCCAGAACGACCGTCAGGCCACCGGGAAATGTCCCGGTGCTCCCGATGGCCAGTCCGCCCCTGCTGCAGTCCCAAAGCTTTAGAAATGGCTTTATAACCTTTTCCAGACTGATAGATCTCAATTATTTGAGGCATGATGTCTAGCTTTTGATGATCTATTGGTCTACTTCACTTTGTCAGGCAGGTCCTATTTAAGTGATTTCTTAATTGCGAACAGGTGTGGCAGTAATCAGGCCTGTGTGTGGCTGAAGAAATTTAATTCAGGTGTAATAAAGTTGAGATAAGTTTTAAAAAACACCTTTTTTACACAGGACTATGTAATTTTGGATTTTATTTTCCCTTAATAATAAAACCCATTATTTAAAAACTGCATGATGTGTTTACTTGTGTAATCTTTGACTAATATTTTAATTTGTTAGATGATTAAACATTAAACTGTTACAAACATTAAATTGAAAAAAAGAAATCTCTAAAGGGACAAACACTTTTTCACAATTTTTTTTGGTGTTTTATATATATACACACACACACACAAACACTACTAGGTGTGTAACATAGTGACAATATGCGACACTGAACTATAGAGAATAAATGAGTGATTAGTTTGCTAATTAATTTGTTCTGGCTTTACAATAAATATATAAAAATAAACCAACCCACATGGAAAGAACCTATATGAGGATATATGCGCATATATGAAACCTATATGGAGTACATATGCATATATATTATAATATATCTGCTGCATATAGGCAAAATTGAGGTGCATATATGTGCATATACAGGCCATACTGGTCATTTTAGCTCATATCTCACTTTGGCAACTGTCATACATGATGCGCTCATATTTTCTATTATCAAGGCAATAACTAAGAACTAACTAAATAAAAAACACATTTTAGAATTTCTGTCGCATTATCTGCTAATGACCCGAGGCAGGACACGCCCACACGCCAATCACACGGAAATCAGTCCGGCTAATTTACATACTAGGCCACGCCCCCGGACAAAGAAACTCTTCAGAATGTTCTGGAAAGTGGGAGGAGTTTACATTTACCTCAGAAGAAGACTTTGTGGCCCTGACGACGAACGGGAGCGTTTTGAAGAAAGAATCCAGGAGGACACACTGGGTAAGTTATTAAGTCTTATATAACTCTTATTCTGATAATATTAAACTATATTAGTAAATATTTTCCTCACTTCAGCTAGCTCTTGTCAGCTTGTGACACCTAGTTTAGGTAAATCATGCTAACATGCTGCCTTTCTGTATGTAGCACAAACATGATATTTCCCGGTGGCTAAGCTAATGCCTTATGGAGTTTACAGATGTTTATAAACGTTTTAATAAATAATCATTTATTATTATTATACTGTCTTATTATTTTTGTCTTTTCTAGATGCTACATTGAAGAAGTGGCCGGCAGCCACCCGAGGGCAGACAGGCACATCTATCAATTCAAAGCTCACGAAGCTGAGAAGGTCCTCAAAATATATATATGTTTTCTTCCTGTTGAGTTTTTTTGTCTTATTTTTGTTCTTTTACTATTTGATTGTTCTTAAAAAAATAAAAAAATTAAATTTCTACATTTTGGGCTTTTATTTATGTTGTCTAACAGCTATGGATTTTAATAATTTTACTAATATCTAGGTAAAAATATAGGTGCATATATATAGGAAAACGGCCAATTTTATATATGTCACATATATGTCTATATGGGTACATATATGCACGCACGCATATATGTACGCATATATGTACATATAATATAGGAAAAGGGCCAATTTTATATATGTCACATATATTAAAAACCTATATCAAACCTATATTAAAACATATATGTTTTATATAGGTTTTTTCCGTGTGGGAAACAACATTAAACAAACAAAACCGCTGCTTGGGCGGGTATTGGGCAGCGAACTTATTCACTCGATTCCTTATTCATACTGTATTTAAGGAAACAGAAGTAGAAGAGTTCCTGAACTCCAGCGCTGAGTTAAAGATGGCTTCTGTTTCTCTCTGAGGGAATCTCTAAAGCAGTTTCCAATACTTTATTAGCTCCAGTAAAGTTCGTTAAGTCAGCATGTGGCAGCTTGGAGGTCCAAATCAATACCACTGTAAATACCCAGAAGGCATTGCAGTCAAATACTGTTTCCTTTTCAAAACAAGAAAGAAGCATTTGTGAATTAAGATAGATAGATAGATAGATAGATAGATAGATAGATAGATAGATAGAACAGAAACAATAAATGATATCAGAAATGTGTTTAAGCCCTGAAGTTAAGGTGTTGGACGACTGATCAGACGGTCCCAGGTTCCCCAGCACCACCAGGTTGCCCCTGTGGGGCCCTTGAGCAAGGCCCTCTGGATAAAGCCATCTGCCAAATGCTGTAAATGATTGTTTAACAGCCACTTAATGTATTTAACTGTAAATATCTCAACGCCTACGTTCACATTACAAGCCACATTCTAATTTTTCAGACGCCTCACGTTAGCTGATGCTAAAACTGCCATGAAAGCCCGATGACGTCAGTACCCTGCGCATGTGCAGAGGCAAAACGTCGCGTGAATTCTGATCAGCCCATTCTCATGCAGGTCACATGACCAGGTACCGGATATGTATCAGATGTAGGACAACATTCGGAAGGAACTCAGATCCGATCTGAAGAACATCAGATCTGTTGGTTCAGACAGCCGTACAAAAACATCAGCTCATGAGTCACTCCAGGGTGGTGATGTGAACGTAATCGAATAGAAATAGAAGCTAAAAACAATCTCTTCAACAGTGTTATTGTTGCTGTCAAGCGTAAGTGTGTTAAGGTTGGAAAATCAATTAAAAGCAGCATTTAAATGTAAAGTAGAACAGATTTTTTTTATTGATTTTCCCTGAAAGCCTTCTCAGACTTACATCACAGGACGGGGCAGAGCCCAAGAAAAAAAGAGAATTGCCTTAATGTATGGATATCTCTCAAACACAAAGTGACAAACATGAAATTGTCGACAGTTTTAGATAATAATGGGATTGTCTACAATTTTCCAGAGACCCCACTAGTCACTTGGAATCAAATAGAAGCGATTTGGGAAGAATGCTTTGTTTTTCTTATTTTTGTTTTAGAGAAGAATGTGAAATTTAAGATGTGACAATCTTTCCTTCTCACACTTTATAATGTTAACTTTCCCATGATTTTTTTAAACATTATTTAACGTTTTACTGGGAATCAGTCGATATATTTTTATAGCTAGCTAGATAAATAGATAGGTAGGTAGTTTTTTTTTTAAACATAACTTTAATGTAATACGAGGGTGAGTCAAAAATTATCCTAACTCTGGACTTTTTCAGCATGCTCTTCTTGCTTTTCAATACACTCCGTCCATCGGTCAACAAGATTCCGTATTCCCTCATTAAAAATGTTTTATTTATGTATTTAGTTCTTCATCAGAACTGAATCTTCACCCTTGTAGTTCTGCTTTTAGGGGACCAAGAAGGTGAAAGTCTGATGGAGTGAGATCAGGACTATAGTAAGGAAGTGTGTGGACGTGCATCATCACGTGAGATCACGGCGCCCTATCAGTCCTCTGCGTTTAATTTGAAATTTAGTCTTCAGCTCTTCAATAAGCGTCTCACTGATCGTTCAACTATTTTCCTAATGCTGTTCCAATATTTCTGGCCCTTGAGAATCCCAGAAAACTGTTGGCGTTGATGAATTTTCCAGCTGATGGTCGAGTTTTTAGCTTTTTCCCGGTCTGTGATTGAGGATGTTTCCGTTCCAGACTCTGCTGTTTACTCTCAGACTCGTAGTGATGAATCCGTGTCTCGTCTCCAGAACGATTCTCCTTCACCTTCCTCAGAGCATCGCTCCACATTTAGTTTGTAGATATCCAAACACTTCTGTTTATGTTCTTCAGTGAGTTGTTTCGGCTCCAGGTCCACCCTCAGACCACAAAAAAAACATGAATCACTGCGCGCTGCTCTTCTTTTATGCAAATCACAAGTGGGCTGCCACATTTCTGCTCACACCGCATTTACAAATGAACTGATGTAACACGTTCACACCTGCACAGCCGTGACAGTAGCCTTGAACAGAAAGCGCTGATAAGACAGGACTTTTAATATAACTAGAATGCGGATAATTTTTGACTCACCCTTATATTAACGAGCAGTAATATAAATGATGTTGCCTGTGGATTGTGTCTATATGTTATTTTCAGCATCCCTGTGATTTATATGTGTGTGTGTGGGGGGGGGGGGGGGGGGTAAACAACAATGCTGCACTTAGGCCCAGATTCTTGTTTGTTTGCTCCCGTTGTCAGCAGTAAGTGGGTCACACACGTTCTGCACTAAAAGCTTTGTGTGTTTTCTACGAAAGTGCTGCTGTGCGAGTCTAAACACGCAACTTACACACAACAACACGCCAAGTGCACTTCTGTTTCTCATGCAGATATGAGAGCTAAAACTGCAGGGGGGGGGGTAGATTTTAGGACCTTGAACTAAATATATTATTAAAAGCTGTTTATCCGTGAGTGCTGCTTTTGTCATGCAGCTCACGTTATAAAGAGCAAGAACACACACTCGTGCATCGGTTTTCCTGCGTGTAGAAATTTGAGTCTTTAAACAGCACTTTTATAAATTTTCCAAAACCACAATCAGTCACACGGAACAAAGGAATTCGCTTTTATTGCAGGTTTTCATTCGAGCTTTACTGCATAAGAACGTCTTAATTGAACAACGTTATCCTCGTTACTGAAGTTGCATTTTATCTTTATAAGTCTTTTTTTGTTGATACCACTTCACAGCAGTTTTAAAAAATACACACACACACACACACACACACATGTTTCCATGTGCCTTGGGGTTCTATGATGAGCTACATCTTTTATAGTTCTTAAATAATAAAATACTGGACTTAAACCAGGCCGTGAGCCCGAGAGTTCCTGCCTCCCGTTCACACACACTAACACGTATACTAAACGAATGGCTTCTCGTTTTAATCAGTTCTTTTGTGTTACAGGTTCAGAGGTGTGGCATCTGATGTGCAAGCAGGCTGCGAGGACGGAGAGGAAGCTCAGGGTGAGGGACGCAATTTTAACTACAGTCGACATCTTCATGATTGTCTTTCAAACACAAGGCCAGAAATTGATTGATTGACTTGATTTTACTGACTTTAAGCTGAGGATGAAAATCCCACCGCCAGCGTCCATCACAACTCACACACATCTCAGTCATGGAGAGTGGATCTGAGCTCCACAACGTATAAAAAGGCCTGGAATGAGTAGACACCTAGACACCCAAACCCAGGGTTAGGCTCGATACACACCAGGACACACATGCATGAAATACTTTAATAAAAGAGTCTTACCGTCCAAAACAGTACAGTATTGGTGCTGATTAAATTTTTTTATATGTTATACCTATAATAGAGAAAATGTGTGCGCCAAAGAAACTACTTTTAAAGTTTATGGAACATGGAAATGACCAATTTTGCCTCCCTAAAAATGTCTAGTTGCTAACTTCAGGTTATTTTATATGCGCCATAAAAATGGCTATTTTTCAGCGTTATACTGTCTCGATTTAATCAATAATCATTTAAAATGCAAATGATTTATATTTCTTTGAGTATTGCTACTTAAATTGGTGTAAGCTTCTAGAAACATATGAACTGTAAACATTGTTTTTTGGTAAACACTTAAAAGCGAAAAATCTGTAGTGTCCGTAACCATGTCAAATTCATGTTGCAATATCTTAACAATTTTGCATTTTGAAATAATACACTTTTTCAGGTCACTTTTTTATGTGAAATCTAAATCAGCCAAGTTTCATCTGAATGACAGTTAAGATTGTTGAAAGATTTGAATTCAGAAAAGTTAAAGACACTTCAACATGAAAGGACATGAAATTGTAATTTTAATTTTTTTTTATCTAATAAAATATAAATGTTTATGCATATTTACAAACAAATGAAGCATGGACCAGGATATACAGTATATCTGTAAGATTGATTCTTATGAAAAATGGTCTTAAATGATTCTGTCGGAAAATTTACTTTCCACCTGGTGAGACACTTTTTAGCACCGATACCATGTTTTGTCCGTATGTGTAACATTTTGGCCTGAACTTGCTTGCAGCACAGCATCGAGAGCGGAGCATGGCGATTATCTTAGCATCAAGCTAACCGAGTGAAATGAACAATAACATCAATCCTGATGATTAACTTCTCAAAGAACCGTTAGTGCTAATATCAGTGTGTGTGTGTGTGCGTGTGTGTGTGTGTGTGTGAACTGATCTAACGCTAAGTTTACTGTTAGAACTACAGCTTTGAGCAGAGCTTAGATAAGTATATAAATTAATGATGTGAGTGTGTGTGTGTGTGTGTGTGTGTATATGTGTGTGTGTGTGTGTGTGTCTAACAGCTAAGACGCACCTCAGAGGCCTCCATCTCTCCACCAGGATCCAGTATAGGATCTCCAAGCCGAGTCATTTGTGTAAGTACTGCTCCACACACACACACACACACACACACACACCACAGTAAGAAACTATGCCTGTCAGAAATGTGGTTAATGAAAACAGCTTTTAGTAGTTTGTGTTTATTATTTGATTGTTTGTTTGTGCAAATTATTGCCCCTGAAAAATAAATTATGAGAATAAATGATACAATTTTTTTATTCAGTAATTTAATATTAGCACTCAGCGAAATGCTCCTTGCTCCTCTATCACACTAAAATTAAAAGATTATAAGATAAGTGATTTTTTTTTAGGCCTCTAGCTCGATCCCTAAATTCGCACATGTACACAAAGCCCCGCCCCATTCTCAACCATATACACAAAGCTCCGCCCCTATTCTCACCCATACACACAAAGCTCCGCCCCTATTATCACCTATTTAAATGTGTAGGATTAGCTCTCGGATGTTAAACATGTTTAAATCATGTTTCGTGAGTCCTTGTGCTTGATCCTTGATCCTTAAACTCACACATGCACACACAAAGCCCCACCCCTAAGCTCACCCATATACACAAAGCCCCGCCCTATTCTCACTCAAACAGAAAACAAGCCCCACCTCCTATTTTCTCCCACCTACACAAAGCTCCACCCCATTCTCACGTATACTCATAAAAAAAAAAAACGTCCTTATTCTCACACATACACACAAAGCCCCACCCCTATTTTCACCCGTGCCTGCAAAGCTCACCTATATACAAAGCTCCGCCCCCAAATTGTCCATGCAAACCATCGCCACTCTCTTCTCCGGGAATAAATGACTCATGAAAAAAGCTTTGTTGCTGACCTCACCACCACATTTCCCATTACTGTGTGTGTGTGTGTGTGTATTTGTGTGTGAGCATGCAGTTATCTGTTGTTTGAACATGTTTGCATGTGTATGCATGTGTGTCTGCATGATACAACCATTTAATATGAACGTCATTATAAATTACATCAGAGTATTTTTTGTATGAGATAATATGTACATTGTGATTTTTTTTTCTAATTGTTAAAGTGCCACTATGATGCTTTTTCAAATATTTTCTTTCATGCAGTGTGTCATGTAGCTGTATGTGAACATAAACTATTTGCTACTAACTTATCTGTGACGCTGACAGTGCAGGATAAATCAAGTTTTTGTCTATTAAAAAAAAGAATCAGCTCACATTCGCCTAATCGAGTCGTTAGCAAATTTATTTTTACTCTGTTACGGATCCACGTCACTCCGTAACAAATTTGCATAATGTCCGCCCACGTTCTACGTCGCGAACAGCTTGCCCGCCAACTTACAATTAACGTTACCACACTCTTGTTAATGTGACCGAGCATTCACGCCGGGTTCGCTTAAACACTTTATAATATAAAAAAACAATAAAAAAACGAGAGCACACAAAATCCTTTTTAACTGTTTATTCTCCACCATTCACCAAAACTCTAACACTCGCGAAGTGCGCATGCGGCAAGCCCCGAGGGGAAAAACACACACGCGAAGTGCGCATGCTCCATGCATGAGTAGTAATGGTGGAACAGCGCTGGCATCATTTGTTTGGACGAGAGAAGGAGAGATTGTTGTGGATCATTTTCTTTAGAAGATTTTTTTAACCGGATTCTCTTTGACTGGACATATTCTCCGGACTTCTCACCCTCCGTCATCGGCCTCTCGGACTTCATTAACCCCGGTGAGACCGAACCATACTCGGTATACTCGGATAACACACATACAATAAACACGGACTTCGGACATTTTCCACTCACTCGCACACATACCGTTTATTATATATAGTTTGTAAATATTGTTTATATCTTTGTTTGGTTGTTGTGCACCTTTTTCGTTTACTTTATTTAGTTTTGTATAATACACGTTTGCTTTATCTACTTGTTTGTGTTTGTCCTTTTTGCTCACCGGCCTTTTAACGCAACACCGACACAAAGATAAAAGACCTCTCGATTTTTGTAGCCACAGTTGATATAAAATTAGCTGGTCATTACGCGGTAAAACCGACGTCATCTTTTCTATGTATTGACGCGTCTCCAGAGCCGTCGCTCAGTTATGGTCATGGGCGTTTCGTTTTTCGGCACACGCTGTAGCGGTAGACCAATCATAAATCATCGCTCCATCTGACCAATCACAGAAGTGAGGGCTCACGGAAAGGAGGGGTTTAGACAGACTGAATCTTCAAACTGCTTCACCCGAGTCGTTTACGAATCATTTAGATATGGGGTAAAATTAAATCTATTTTTAGAGAAAACTGAAGTGTTTTTTGACCTTGCATACATGTAAACCTGACTCACTAAGCAATATTATCAACCTTTAAAATGGCATAATTGGGGCACTTTAAGTAATAAACTCATTGAAAACTGCTAAAGTGATGATAATGTGTGTGTGTGTGGGGGGGGGGGGGGTAAAATAGAATAAAAAAATTAACGAAATGTATAAAAATCATATTTAAATATATTTTTTCATATCACACACTGAAGTTTGAATGTGACTGAGCATTTGTGTACAGTATGTGTGTGTGTGTGTGTATGTTCAGTGGTATTTTCCGTCAGATGCCTGCTGTGATGCCATTTCCAATCTCCATCTGGATCTGTGTGTGTGTGTGTGTGTGTTTATCTCATGTGTTCCTGTCTCCTCTGTTCTGTCCTGTGTGTGTTCTTTAGGCCCGAGTGGAGAATGAGATCCTCAGTTACAGGGCTCTGTCCTCATTACCTAAGCTTAGCGCTGTATACCGCGAGCCACGACCCGATCTCATTCCGTACGAGGCGTATCACAGATACCTCTCTGATGACAGGCTAGAGCGTTACCGCTACGGGGAGGTACTGAGACGCTAGGCTTAGTGCTAATGCTATCAGTACTTGCATCACCCTTATCGTCCTCTTTAGTGCATCCTGATGAACTGATATCGGAATGGCGAGAGAATGGGTTTGGCCTCCTGCTTTGGCTTGCGTGAGCAGAAGGATGGAATTGGCTGCATGGGTTTTCTGAATGATTCTCTGGTATGACTGGAATATCACTGATTATCCTGTTTCACTGGAACCAATCATCGTTCGTACCTGTAGTGTGTATCTTTTACTTTTTAAACGTAAATTGTAAGATACACTCATACGATCCCCAGTGAAGGCTACACACTACACTAAACCATGATGCCTCCATGACAGCAGTGAGGTACAGTACTGCATGGTGCCCTTATTTTCTCACATTGTGAACATTTTCAGTTAAATACTGTATATCCAAGATGCCACGGTGGTGTTCGTGCAAACGCTCACGTTTCACCTGGATCACGCTTTTCAGCTTCTTTTTTTTTTCCCTTTAGTCCACCTCGCATCTTCTGGCATGGACCTGAAAAGGATTGAGTAATGGAGTGTGAAATGAATTTGTGCTTGCTTGACTTCTTTTTGATTTTCTTCTTTTCTTTCCTCCTCTGCAATGACCGCAGTCTCTCGGAACGCTCTCGGTGTACTCTCAGGTACTGAAGCTCTGTGGTCAGAATTTACAAAAATATCCAGGCGAAAACACATCATGGAAATAATGGATGCTTTTTTTTTTTTCACGTGCCATTTTATTTCATTTGAGTTTGAGTCTTTGTTTTATTTTGCTGTATACAGAACATTCTATTGTTTAAAAAAATCATGTTTCATAATGTTTAGAGTTTCCTGAAGCTGAAAATGTGCTTTGGTTGCCCTTGTGCTGGTACAGAGCTCCTCTGAGGACAAAAACTCAAAAACTAAATTATGAGTGGAAAATTATAGTTCTGTTCTTTACAATAACTTGAATAAATAAGCATTTACATTTACAGCATTCCGCAAAAACCCTTATCTAGTGTGACTTTTGAAAAACATTTTTTCAGGCATGGTACTCTATATGTAACATTTCAGGGTTCATCAATCTGTAACGATGTCATCTTTGCCACTTTTGTTTGTCAATATAACCCGCGGTTGCCAGATTAGGTCAAACTGACAGAATCCCGCTTAGGCAGTTCTAAAATCCTGCATACAATAAAAACAAGCATGAAGTGGACCCGCTGTATAAAAAGGTTTATATGGTATGAAAAGAAAACATAAGTCAAGGTGTATTTAAAGGATTTAAAAAAAAATTGCGCTTATGACAACTATGAACTGGGAAGGATGAAGGCTCACACGCACGCATTTACATGTAGAGATTTGTAGTCAGCAGATAAATTATTATCTTTTTAAACCATATTGTAACATGCTACAAAGAAAGCGCTATTCACCCTCTTCAATATACCACAACCTTGCTGATGCCCATGAAGGGTGAGCATATGCCCCTCCCACCCAGAGGACACGCCTATTTTTGCTCTCTTAGACCCCCAGCTACAGAAGGGCGTGCCATCACCTGGATTTAAACCTGTGATTTAAATTTCAGTGTAACTTCATATTTAATAATAGTTCAATCAGCCGTGCTGATATTCAGTACAACAGCACGACCTCAAGTGTGATATTGCAGATCCACAAAAACTATTTATTATAACCAAATTATGATTTGTTTCTTTATTTGACCAGTTATTTTACTCCGCCCACACATATCCTTCTGGGGCGGAGCTAACGACGTTATATTTCCACTCATTCCACTTTAGAATATCAGCTCCGTTAACTTTCTGGTTCCGGGGTTAAGTCCTAAATGGAAAGCTAGTACACTATGTAGGGTGTACAATCCCTTGTTCCACACACCAAGTAGTGCCCTTGATCAGGGGTTAGAGAGGGATTTGGGATTCAGCCTTGTGTTAGAAGCTAGTTAGCTTTGTAGCTAAGCGTTAGCCGTGAACAGAACGACACGGACGGTTCAGAGGCGATTCAGAACGGTTTAGAAGTGATAAGTGCAGAGACGGCGTGTTGTTTAAGACGACATAACGTTATCAGATGTGTGTTCTTACTGAAAGGTTGTGAATGTGGGTTTTGTCAGGCAGCTGCTAACTGTGTTAGACGTTATTAGTCTTCTGTCTGTACAGAAGTGAGCGATGCGGGTTAAACATCACAGTGCTGTTACTGTCTATTATCACCACTCATGGAACGCATCTGTTGCATTCCATTTTAAAATCTATTGTTTTAATTAAATGATAAAAATATGTCTATTATTTATATTTGCATGTAAACTTCTTTAGTGTCTGTATTCTAACAAAAGCAGGCGTTCTTTCAAAAACTAAAAGTAGTTCAAATATATAAACGTATATCTGAAATAGCGCTTAAACTTTGGCCACGACTTAATGGACTAATCGTGTCAACATATTAAATTCATTCGCACTAAATAGTGTCCACACTTCCTTTTATTGTAAAGTGGAGATATCACGGAGTAGATCTGTATGTTCAATTTATTATTCCTTACCTACAGTAAATCTAATGGCGATGATGTTAAGTTACGGTAGTAAGAACTGATGTACTGTAGTTTGTGACGTGATGAAGTGATCCTGTGCTCCATATTTGACAGGATATCTACGACAGCTTGGACCTCAGACATCGGCGTTCCTCCAGCCCGGGCTACATCGACTCGCCGACGTACAGCCGCCAGGGAACGTCTCCCGCTACGCCACGCTCCCCGCAGCTCTACTACCGCTACGGTCAGTCCTCATCCACCGTCCTGCCGCAGGGTCGTGTACAAGGTCGTTTAGATTTGGATTGTAGTCCGGCTAACTGGAGATTTATTTAAACAACAATGCAGACACAAGACGCCTGAAACAACTAAAAGTAGAAGCAGTTTCGAATGTTGTTGCATGAACGTACTGCTTGTTTAAACACTGTGTGATTTTCAGCCCAACATCATAAAATAATTCTTTGATCAGAAACGATTAATTAAAATCTGACAAAACAGCAACAACAAAGTATTAAACAGTACCCAACAGACAAAAACCTTCTTATTTCCTCACTCTCACTTCTAGGAGTTGTGACGAGTTTAAGCTGATTTTTAGATCACGCTGATTGATGACGTAAGCAGAACAAAATTGTTCTCTTTAATTAAAAGTCTACGGTCAGAGTTGCTTTAATTGTGGCGTGTAGAACGCACACTATCACACAGTCTGTTAAAGAACTCAAAGATCTTCTAAACGTCTGCTGAAATCACATAGTGTTTAAAAATAAATAAATAAATAAATAAAAACGGCCCATGTTTGGGATCATGGGAAATACGGGTCGTGTCTGTCCAGACTGCACTCATGCTCTGCTCTCTGATTGGTCTTGGGCTGACTGCAGGCACCGATAGCGGCAGGAGTTCTCCGTGTTACAGTCAGCTCGACGCCAGATCCAACATGTACCAAGCACCCAAGCATTTCCATCTGCCAGGTAGGCTGCTGCTGCTGCTGCTCCTGCTGCTTCACCTCATTCTCACTGATCATTCGTCTCTACTCCTCTAACAGCCTTGGAAAGTCTGAAAATGATCCCAAGTCTGATAGTCACACACCTTAAAACTCTTCTATCCTCCTGCACACACCTCATTCTCTCCTTTCCATCAGCCGCTCCACGTTGGTCCCCTATGAAATAACCCGGGGCAATCAACAGCAGCAGTGAGTGTAATTAATATCCGTGTCGGGGGTATTTAAGAGAACCTTGCTACTGCGATATTAAATATTTAAAACCATAAATCAAAATGTCTTGCTTTCCATCAACTGCAAGCTTTCCAGTATCGATGTGTGTGTGTGTGTGTGTGTGTCTGTTTTTGTGTGTGTGTGTGTTTTATGCATCTTTGAGACACTTCCAGATAGCAAAGAATATGATGGAAGACGTCTCGCTGCTGTTCAGCTTCACTCTCAGATGACTTTCTAAGCAGCCAAACGTTCACGTCTGATTATTTTCATATTCTATTTGGAAATCATTTTTTTAGACAAATAACCAATATTAGGAAAGAGACAAAGTTTCAAGTTCAGTATTATTCAATTTGCAAATGTATCTTTATGAAAATTAAGATCTCGGGGGAATAATAATGTTATGGTAATTTAATGATGGTGGAACGAAAGGCTTTTTGGTTCATTAAATAAAAGAAAAAAAAACAATAAAAACTGTGTGAGCTAAAGCAGGCGGTTTCATTTAAAGCCAAATAATTAATTAAATTTCTTGTGCAATCCTTTAAAGAATGAATACAAATGTAATGCATCAAAGTACAGATAGAATTAAAACTGAAACAGCATTTTTTTTTATGTGAAAGTTTCAATCAGAAACTTTCTCAGACAAGACGGTTTTATTTAAGTGATATCTTGATTCAGCAGGTCTGGCAGTAAACCGGACGAGTGTGATGTGTAGAATTTAACTCAGCTGCGCAAAAAATGTGGCTAATGACAGTTCATTCCTGATTTAGCAAAGGGGCAGTTACTTACCTAAGGGTCATTTTTACCTTTAGGCATTTGGGTGGCAGATTCTTTTAAGCACTTTTGCTTTTAAAGAATCTGCCAAATGCCTAAAGGTAAAAAAGTGCTTTAAAGTTTCTGTCATTGGATAGATCCTCACCCTGGGTTACTAGGTTACTCACTATGTACCGTCAGTCACACATTGTTAGGAAGAGTGTTTTTATTTCTATTCTTTTTTTTTTTTAGGAGGGGGGGGGGTAAACCCACGATCATTTCAGGTTTTTATAATGTGTTAAACAGTTCTTTAACCCGATTCCAGTCATGTTTGTCTTGGTGGTGTATTTTTGTTCTTATATCGGGATGATGAAGGAACATGGTTAAAACGTCAATAAAAGCCTCAACTGTTTTCACCTGCACATGGAAAAGAATTTACGGTTTTAAAAACGATCGCTGTAATAAAGCGTCAGACCATTTTCAAGGCTCAGGAAGTTCCACGTTCTTCAACAGCTTGCCTTCTTGGAACTTTTTCAATGTCATGGCCGACCAATGAAAGAAGAGATTTGTCCCTGTGTTTTTCTGAGACTGACTCTGGCGTGACTCTTCTCTGCACTGCGTCCCAGGGACACTTCAGCAGAATAAATTCCAGCTATTAATCTGCAGCAGAACTGAATGCGTGCTCTAGAATGTGAGGAATTAGAGCTCTCCAGTAATTTTCTCGTTAAACTTGAGAACTTCGGGTCGGGCGGTGATCGGGGATATGACAAGAATGTCCTTCTTTATGTCCTTCTTTATGTCCTCCCTTTCTACCTCACTGCTTTTTCTTCTTCTTCACTTTCTGTTTCTCTTCAGCTACTGGGGAGACCAACATCTACAGGAAGCCTCCCATCTATAAGAGCCATGGTATTTATTCAGAACCAGACAATCCTGCGCTAGTTTAGTGCTAATGTATAAATCACAGTTTTCAAACTAAATAGTATTTTTTGTCATTTGAAACAAGGTCACTGTGTACTGTGTGTGTGTGTGTGTGTGTGTGTGTGTGTGTGTATTCGTAGTATAAACCCTTTTATTTCCTCTGATCTTGTTTCTTTCCTTCACTCCCTCTCCTGCTGTTCTGTCCCTTTGGTGAATCGTCCTCGCTGTAAGTACCGATCCTCATTCCATTAAGTCTCCTCCATCATTCCATTTATTAAAAACATCTATTATGTTACGTTCATTATAGTTTATTTAATTACGATTTATTCAATTTGATGAAGTTATATTGATGCATCGATGTGAAGGTGGAGATTTGAATGCATTTATTTTAAGATGGAATCTTTATAAAAAAAAATATAATAATTAGAATAATTCATGCTTTTAATGTACAGTTTTATGAATGCACAATTCTTCATTTCAGTTCATTAAAATGTGCAGTCATGGTTGGAATGAAAAAAAAATCAATCAATAATTCAAATGTAAAAATCCACTAAATCAAGAATAATTCTACATAATTGTACTTTTATATTTATATTTGTATTTATTTATCATTTAAATTCGACAGTCAATCCGGGACTTGTGATGACATTTCTGGTGAATAAAGGCATGAAACTGGTGATTCACATTTATAAAGACTTCAAACACTTCCTGGACTTCTTAGCCTCAGTAAAGTCCTGTACAGTCCTGACGCGCTCCAAGTCATTTCCACAAGTTTGGAAAAGACATTAAAGGAGTTCCTGGAAGGCCAGCGTTTCAGATGTGAAGCTTTTAGTCTTCTTTCTAAACTCTCTACCTTGATGGTGTCCAAGCTCTAGTGAAACACTGGGATAAGTGCATTAGTGTATCAGGGGATTATATAGAGACATAAAGGAGTTTTTACTTTTAGAACTGTGTCCTGTTATTCTGTACATTCAGAAGTCCTGTTTTGACTCGAACATCTCTATACTTAATGTACAGTATCTAATTAGAATAAGCAAATAGAATAAAAAAATGAATGCATTTATTAATTTATTTTGCAATCAATCTTAATCAAATTAAAGGAGTTCCCGTCTCTGAGTGATTGTTCGGTGATTACGCTCAACCCGAAACATCAGATTAGACGCCTTTACCGCGTCTAGAAGCTCGTGATGACAGACTGAGCAGCAGTGGTCGGTCTAGAACGTTCTACTGATTAATGGAACAGACTTTAAAGACTCTAAAGTTTCTCATTCGGCTGTAATTACCCACAATCCTCAGCTCCCGAGTCTACACTCTCCACATGTTCATGTGTTCAGTCTCCATATCTCTCTCTGTATTCCTGAACCTCACACTCGGCCTCGCTCTCAGACATTTCCATCATTTCTATGGGAACACCTTCTGAGATTACCCATCAGCCATTTCTCTTATAATTCCCCAGATGATGACGATTACGTAGCTGCGAAGACTAAAACAAGCGAAGAGATCGTGTCTTCCCCCTTCTCATCTCCTGACCACTACCAGCACTACTACCCCTACACCGGATCACCCAAAGGTACGCCCACTGAGCTGGGACATCTTTCCATGTTTCTCGCTTGTGTTTCTTAAATTACAGTCAGGTCCATAAGTATTTGGACAGTAAGGCAATTTTTCCGCCTGTGTACACCATCAAGGAAAGTTTTGTGTGATGCTGTGACAAATGTATGTAATGTAAGTGTGTGAAACGTAAAGATATAATTGAAAGAGTGAGTTCTGACCAAAGTACAGACAAAACCTTTTTTTTTATTTATACAGATTAAAAAAAATCTGAATCCTTAATGTAAATAGAAAGGGAAATTTTTATACCAGTGGTCTCTCACGTGGGTGTGTGAAATTAAGAGAGGGAAAACTTTTTCAGGTTCTACTAAAATTCCTAATACAGTGGAACCTTGGATAGTGAGTAACGCGATTTGCGAGTGTGCACCCCCCCACACACACACACACATATACACAGACCCCTCTTACTTTTGCCTATACAGTTACACAATCGAGTGTCATTAGAGAGATTTCTTGTTTATTTTTCCAATAAAACAGTGTTTCCGCGCACAAACACAAACACATCTGTCAGGATTTATTTTTTCCTTTTTCCAAGGCAAAGTTCAAATTAATTGTTTTATTTTTACTTTATATTTTGTGTTAATTATTTTTATGTATTTATTTTTTTTTTAGGCTGTGGAACACATAATTTAAGTTTCCATTACTTCTTATGAAAAAATACGATTTGGTTCACAAGTGTTTTGGAATACGAGCCCGCTTTCTTAACGAATTATGCTCGTAATCCGAGGTTCCACTGTAATCACTTTACTTTGCCTGTTAGCAAGCTAGACTGAGCCCGCCTGAAAAGCCTGAAAAGGTCCATTAGACCCCATGGACGTACAGATCTCATGATTTAAACACTTTCAGTTTGAAAAGACTTTTAAACATTTTACATTTTAAGACTGATAGAGGAATTAATGATATTTATCCTTCTTGTTTTTATCTTTCTCTCATCTCTCTCTCTCTCAGTTCCTCGAGCTCGCAGGTTTTCCTCCGGAGGAGAAGAAGACGGCTGGAACCAGAGCATTAACAGAGTACATATAGGACACACAGCATGATTTTCTCACTTCATTGCTCGCTCACTTGCCCTGCTGATGTGATCTGTCTCGACACGGCTCAGGGATTCTCTCTCACGTTCCCTTCCAGATCCAGGCCGGAATCGGGAGGATGATCCTGAAGGAAGAGATGAAGGCGCGGTCTGGTTCCTATGACAACGACCCTTGGGCCAGTGCACGCAACTCTCGCAGCGGGAGCAAAGAAACCCTGTCCGGTCTGGGCTACAACAACACTGTTAACGGCTGTAAGGACCAGCTCGCCACACACAAACACACACACACAACACACACACTTAGATGAGTAGACAGGAAGTGCTCTGGATGTTTGTTCAGTGATGATGATGGTTTAGAGAATAGGATTTAGTGATGTTCACATTAAACCTTTGATGCACTTTAGTTTAGGTCTCTTCTCTTCTAAAACCCCTTTAGATTTTAAATGTAAACACAGTGTCTTTAATCATCAGTTAACAAATTAATCCCAACAGGAAGTCTGTAGATAAATGTACATTTTATACACTGGTTCGTTCGTGTCCTGCGTGGATGCAGATTATTTAAGGAGAGCACTGCGGCACAGCGACTATCAGCGTCTAACATTCGTCTGTCTCCTGTAATGTACGCGTTTCTCTACAGGACATGACCGAGAACCAAAGCATGAGTAGGTGAAATGAAAGTAGAGCTGTGCGTGTGTGTGTGCGTGTGTGTGTTAAATAATGAGGATGTCTGGCAGCTTGACTGCATCCTACTGTGACTGGATTAGTCAGAGAGAGAGAGAAGGGAATCAGGGAATCCCTCCTTTGTATCTCAATCTTATCACAAGCGCAACACACACACACACCCCACCCAACACCCCCCCTCCCCACCCAAACCTGTGACGATGACGCCCACACCGACACGTCCGTCATGTCCGATGTTGTTCTTGTGGCTCTTTCGGAAAGCGCTACAGCTCTTCCTGCTGTCTGTTCGACTGTCTGACTGTCTCTCTTTACGTGTAATATTTTCATTTCTGAGATTTTATGTGATTTTATTCAAAACTAATAGAAGCTCCAGACTGTCTGATTTGGGAGAAACTAAAAAAAAAACTCATTTCTTAGAGCAAATCTTACAGTATAATCACAGTAGGCAGCTGAGTCTGTGTATTATTCGTTATTTATCATGGAACCATTTTCTAATTTAACGTCTATAGTGTTAATCCTGTACAGGATCCCAAAGGGCCTGGGAGGGGGGGGATGGGGGGTTTACGGGCAATTTGGAATCAACAATTAGCCAATTAACCAATCTGCATTTGGACTGTGGGAGGAAACCAGAGTACCCAGAGGAAACCCACGATGAACGAATGATACACAGATTCAGGTGTTAAACCCATTAAACCCAGAGCTCTAGCAAGAACTGAACACGCGACAGAAGCTCCTCACAATAGCCATTTTACATTCCGGTGCTATAAAACTGCTAAAATGACGCGAGAACAACTTTGGTAAGACGTTCAGTCATGTCCGTGATGTTAAAACGCTGTAGTTATGTTTTCGCTGCTAGGTGATAAAGGCAGTTGTTTTTGGTTTGTCTGAGAGTAGCGCTGTGTCTCAAAAGCGAGTGTGTGAATGCTTGCAGGATTTATTGATGTCGGGGTTATCACTGTAACCAGAAGCAGCAGGTGAATTGATAAGATTTAGGAATCAATCCAAACAGGCTCAAGGTCACAGCAAGGGTAAAAAAAAATTCTTCAATGGCAAATAATTCTTTATGTTTGTCATACACAGTATGATTCAGTAACTCAAGGCCCAATTATTATTTATAATATAATATAATTTTTTATTTTTTATTTATTTTTTTTGCAGTTCATTGTTGGGGAAATTTCTGTTAAAGCAAGTTTAAGTGTAGGATGTGTCTCTCCTTCGGTGATACATTGATCCAAACATACACTAGGTTTATCTTTAAGGTCCCATATTTAACTGATGCCAGAGTGGCATGTGTGTGTTAATGCTCCAGCAGAAATACCCTTTAAATAATGCATCTTATCATACCTTAATCTCTCTCTCTCTGTTTCACTCCTTCTTCAAACACTTAATGTCTATCTTAATGAGCGACTGCGGAGCCACGCCCCACGGAGAACAACACAACTGTGCAACGAGCCGGGGGAGGGGCTCTTCTTATATGAGGTCACATATGAGGACATTCCTCATTAGATGAGGAAAACTGATTGCCTTTGTTAAATAGAAAAGGACATAAGGCAGGGAATTTTGAGACGAGGGATTGGAATCACCGTTTACCAACTGATTTCGAATATTATCACAATACCCAGGTGCTGATTTAATTTGTATTGTAATATTGTAAGTATCATGATTTTATTTTTACTTCCTGATTGGATATTAATATTGTTTTTCAGATTTTGTTACAAATTGAAATAATCTTAGCAGATAATTAACTTGTACTACTAGCATAGGATGCTGCGCTGTGTGACCAGTCTGTAGCACGCCACCTGCAGGATTATAGAGGACGTGCGAGATTTCGCCAGCTCAAATGCAAACAAAGATGAAAAAATATTTTAAACAAAAATGTAATTAGGAATCAGTGACTGTGATTGAGAAACATCTGAATGTGTAAAAAACAAATTTGATTTGAGAGGTGCGCTTTAAAGGGATTTCAGGTTTAGAGGAATAAAGAAACGAGGATTGTTTTTAATGCAATTCACAGAAATGATTTTTCCTTATGTCACTGAAGCTTTAGGTATAATGACATAAAATCTACATTAATATTGGCATATTTTCAGAAACTGTGCACAAATACAAGGACTCAAAGCGCTCAGATAAACAACAACTCATTACTATGCTGAATGTTCGACGATGAAAGTTTAGACTGAGTGATGATGGTGTCGCGTTGCTCTAAACTCGATGTGCTGTAACTCATTAAATCAGGATTTTAGCACGGATCGAATTTGTGTTTATCCATCAGTGTAGCCCTTGACCCTTTATTTATGAGCGCCCCAGCCTTAATGTGATAGACAGCAGTGACGAGTGAAGATTATTAACACACACCCACACACACACACACACATCGTGCTGACCTTACGCTTTGGCGGTGATTAAACGCTCAATGTCAGGATAGAGAAGCGTAATCTCGAGTGCTGGTGAGCGTTCATCACTCCTCCACCTGCCATGAGCTTTTTCCCTGCTCTGTTCATCACACTGCTGAAACAAAGTACACTGTTTTATTAAGTGTTGTGATTTAATTGTATGTAAATGTGCTGTCACAGTCAAGCAATGAGTAAGATGTTCTTCATTTTCGGCTCCTGTCTGGATGTCTGATGAATAAAGCTGAGATTGGGCTCGAATTCCTTAAGACCGACGGGAAAATAAACACCACTGATTTTTGACCTCTGAACGATACACAAGGTCAAACTACGACAGTAAGCCCCGCCCCCATCAGAGTATGGCCTGTGCTTTTTTATTTCCCCTCTGATTTCGTTCCCATCCTCTATTATTCATGAGAGGCAGAATGAAAGCGCCCACATTAACACCCATCACTCTGTCTGTGAGAGAGAATAGAGAGCGATTATAAACTCTCTCTCTCTCTCTCTCTCTCTCCTCTCTCTCTTCTCTCTCTCTCTCTCTCTCTTCTCATCTGTCTATCCAGCTCCCAGATCGCCGTACAGCGCAGACACTGGTGAGTCATTTACAGAGCTCATGTCTTCTCAACTTTCTCTTATCGTCTTCTCTGTGCTAACCTCGGATGATTCTGTACATCTCCGCAAATATGGGCCTCGATAAAGAACCAGCTGGGCTTTGAAAAGTGATTGAAATGTTTTGTATTATACTGTATGCAAGATATGTTTTACTGCTTTTGTTAATTTTTGTTAATTATTTAACAATATTTTATAGAAAGATAGATAGTACAGCTTTCTGACAGTTTATTACAACTCTATTAGAGTAAGCGTGCACAGAGCGCCCTCTGGTGTTGGCGCAGCACCTTTACATTGGCCCTGTCCTTTACTGTGTATACGATACACTGATCAGCCATAACATTAAAACCACCTGCCTTATATTGTCCAGCTCTCTTGTGCTCCACTAGACCTCTGAGGGTGTGTGTGTGTGTGTGTGTGGCACCAAGATGTTTCCAGCAGATTTAGAGCAGAGGTCATGCAAGTTGTGAAATGGAGCCGCCTTGTTGTTGTTTCTTTCTACAGTACGCTCAGATAGAGATCTGGAGAGTTTGGAGGACAAGACAACACCATAAACTCTTGTTCCTCAAACCGTTCCTGAGCAGTGTGTGCAGTGTGTCAGGACACATTACCCTGCTGAAAGAGGTCACTGATATCAGGCCTCTGATACGTGAACTTGGTCAGTAAGAGTATTTAGGTAGGTGGTGCGGGTCAAAGTATCCTCCACATGCAAGGTTTCCCAGCAGAACATCACCCAGAGCGTCACACTGCCTCCACCTCTGGCTCGCCTTCTTCCCATAGTGTATCCTGGTGCCATCACCCCCCCCCCCAGGTAATAGACGCACACCCCTAGGCATCTACGGGATGCAAAAGAAATCATGATTAATCAGAACAGGCCACCTTCTTCCTTTGCTCCGTTGTCCAGCTCTGATGCACACGTGCTTATAGTACATTTTGTCTAGCAATTACAATCTGGACCTTCTTAAAGTCCCTCAGATCCTTACACTTGCCCATTGTTCCTGCTTCCAACACACCGACTTCGAGACTGTTCCTCAGACACTAACACTTGCTCTCGAACCGACTCCAGCAGACGCCACTGTAACTAAATAATCAATGTTATTCACTTCACCTGTCAGTGGGTTTAATGTTATGGCTGATTGATACATAACACCATTACGTGTTTAACATCAGCTTATTTTGCAGTTATTTCAGCTGAGCTGTGTGTGTGTGTGTGTGTGTGTGTGTGTGGTTTCTGACAGATCCATTCATCTCGAAATCAGCTTCGTTACCAGGCTATGGAAGAAACAGTATTAACAGAGTAAGTGGAATTTCTGTGGAATGGAATCATTTTCAATAGGCACTGGTCATGGTCACTGTGGATCCTGTGTCTATGCATGACACACACACACACACACACACATATATATATACAATAATACACATCTGGGGGAATGTAGCACAGCCAATCCAGTAACCAAGTTGGAAGGAACCCAAAGAACTGCAGAGGAACCTGCGCAGACACAAGGAGAACGTGTGCAAAAAGTGCTTATTAAGAACACACTCGAAACACCCACATGCTTCTCCAGTGGAGTTTTAACTCTCTTAGGAGTCTCGTAATATATATAGAGAACTTCCATATTATTATTATTATTATTATTATAGCCGTAGCACTTTGAGCTCAGGATGACGTTAATGATCTGCTCTCGCTCTTTGCAGCCCCACAGTGCCGATTACTTCCACTACGACAGCAGCAATGCAGTGAACTGGGGCTTTAGAGGTACGCATGTTCTCAATCCAGCTAAATATATACACTATATGATCAAAAGTATGTGGACACCTGAACATCCGTTACAAGGACACTTTATATAGGACACAGTTTTATATATATATATATATATATATATATATATATATATATATATATATATATATATATATATAGAGAGAGAGAGAGAGAGAGAGATGTATAGATAGAGTTGTATCTGTGTGCTGTTACGTTACAGGTCTTAGAGAAGAACTCAAACGCCTAAGCTCACTAATGCTAATTGTAGAATGTGTGAATGTACAAAAATCACACACACACACACACACACATACACACACACACCAAGATCTAGTTTACAGCCTTCTCAGAAGAAAAGAGTGACGTGCAGTAAAACAAGAGGGAATAAACCTAGAATGAGATGTTCAACAACAACCTGTGGTCAGGGGTGCACATACTTTTGACTGTTTAGTGCATATGAGTATACTGAATATAAAATCTATATCAGTGTTAGAACTGATTCTTGCTTTTCTCTCTCTTTCTTTTTTTTAATCTGTTTCAGAATACAAGGTTAGCAATCACAACCTGATACTGAGGAACGCGGGAGAAGAACCAGAACTCTTTTTATTTCATGATTAAAATCCTTGACCTTGAGTGTGTACTAGATAGTGACCTTGAAAGGGGACAGAACACACTGAAGTTCAGGTTGTGTTAATTCTGCAGTGAGCAAAAATCTAAAAATGAACCAACTAGTGCCAGGAACTAGCAGACGGTAGCTTAGCTACGAATAAAATAGGCAGAGATGATGCTAAACCTCAGCTAGCTAACAACCTGCATACATGCTAGCTAGCAGCGATGTACAGTAACACAAATAACAAGTGAACTGGTGTGAGAAATTCATTCCTAGCATCAGTTATGAGAGCAAACTAGCTAGATAGCTAAATGAAAAATGTTTGTCTACATGTTTACATTTTAAGTTTATAATAAATTAAAATGCAGTGAGGCCGTGTTGAGTTTGTCCGTGCCGTTTATGGCCTGTTGTAGCTGTGTGTAGCTGTTATTAAAACCTGGCCCTCACTTTTTTTTTTACTTTCTTTTAAACATTAAGTAACAGAAACACTGTGGTATATTTTGACGCTGTGTATTTTTATTAAAACGTCCTATAGCGTGAATTACACGTTATGGCTGTAGTCAAGACCGCGGTTGTCAGGTCCAAATGCTCAAACCGACGTTGTGTACTAGCAGCATAAAGAATGTTGAACATGTCTTAGAGGTAAATGAGTTACTTCTGAGCCACGCTCCTCAAGGGATCAGCAGAGCTGAGCAACAAACCAGGGGAGGGGCTTATCTTATATGAGGTCACATTAGGTTCTAATCTAATGGGTGTGTTTTTAATAAAAAAAAGGGGGGAAAGGACAGAAAGCAGGGAATGTTTTCTTTCTCACTTATGGACTTTTGCGCCACCTAATATAAAACATCTCATGACCAGACTCAAGTCCTATGGCTACACACAAATTTATTTCTAGAGCATTTTTAACAATAAACTTTTTCACAAAGCACTTAAGATGTCTTTAATATTGTTCCTGATTTTATTTAGTGTTTTTTTTACTCGATAAAGATCGATACAGTTTTGTATAAGAGTTCAAAATATTATTAAGTTTATATATACTGTAGGTTTATAATGCAGATAAAAAAAACAGGTTAGTGTTTTATAGCCTCAGCTAAAAAGTAAATTGACGCTTTTACCATGATTGGACTTCGACATCAACACAACACAGACTATGAATAATTTTTTTTGCTTCAGAGCATGACTTTACCTGCAAGACTGCACAGCTATATTGTGAACTTCTACATAAAAGTTTGTTTATTTAACATTTACAGCAGTATCATGTACTCACGAACTGTATCAGGCAGTCAGATGCATCGTCCACATCTGGAATGAATGACATCATCATTAATTGTTAACAATTCATTGTGTCGGTCATCTTTCTGACCTTTACAGATTTATCCCTATCAGGATCTCATCGTTACTGTTCGAGGTCGTAACCAGCTTCCAGGTGACGTGGACAGGACGAGGTTAGAGGTAAATCAGTCTTATAAAACATGTCACTACTTGTCACTACATTCCTCTTATGCAACAATGATTCGTCAGTGCAAATCATATGTAATGTAATTAAATAGATAAGAAGACTGAAGTATTTTAATCCATTTGTGTAAAATCTGCAAAACGATACTTTATAGCAGCTATAAACATTCATTTCTTTAAATCTATCTTTCTCCTATTCTCTCTGTTAATTAGACAGAAAACCACAGCGTGTCATGTTACTAAGGAACCATGAAGTGTGACTCCTTTGTTCTGACAAAGCACTGACACTGGAGACTCCTTCCTCAATTAAATGTTTAACATCCCCTTAGAAAAATATTTTACTCAGATCTCACCATTCATGCAACGCTAATCACGACCTGTACAAGTCACCATGCTGTTTCCATGGCAACAACAGCATATTAGAACCAGAACATTTATATAAACCTGAACATGTTTGACCAATCAAAGTACAGAAGCATTTGAGTGTTTGCATTTTTACAAAGAGTGGTGTTTTATAAATAATATCTCATAACCATGTTCTGCTTCCAAGAGACACCTGTCCCCGGACGAGTTCTTCCAGGTGTTCGGTATGACGATGGCCGATTTCGAGCACTTGGCACTGTGGAAACAAAACGAGCTAAAGAAGCAGGCGAGGCTGTTCTAAGGAACCGAACCCGCCCCGAACCTGACCCGAGTACCTCAGGGCCGACAAACAGACAGCTCTGGAGGAAGGACGTAAACCATCCGGACCGGAGGTCTGTTCCATCAAACCAGACACGATGAAGCCTTCTACTCCACTGTGGACTGATTCACACACAAACGAGACTATGTTCAGATCCAGCCACCATCAGACAGATTAATAAATAATGAAAGACTCGCCCTTTTGTGGAATCGTTTCTGACTGAACTTTGGGTTGCAGCGTTTAGAAGAAGTATACGACAGAACATTGCCTTATTTCTGACAGAGTGGGGTTAACACCAGCAAGTGTGCTAACAGCATGGACTGATTGATATTCGTATGAACCCTGCATCGTGTCTCTGGGATTGAAGAAGGTCGTATGTCTGGAGTTCTTTCATAGCCATTACTTGTAAGAAAGCGTGTTGGAATGTGTATGTTTTGCAAAACCAAAGTCTAGCGTGTATCTAACTGTGCCATATTTACACAGGAATGATAATCGGATTGTCCTTCTTCTTCAGGTGGAAAACGAATAAGATTTATTGTATGATTGAGCAGAGTGTATATTAATGAGATATAAGGGTTGGCTTTATCAGGACTAGATGCTACTTGAATAATTTGAAACGATGTAAACTTTACGATGAAGAGACATTTATGACATTTTAAAATGTTTACTTTTAAGATTTCTAGCCATTTCTGTTTATTCCGTTTTGCCTTAATTATTAATGAAACTTTATTTACACATCAGCTGAGACTTGTTTAGCTTTCAATTTTTGATTAATACTTGGACTGGAACTGTGCGGCTTGTGGTGATTCTGGTAGATCTGTCCAACTCTTCTCTGTGATATAATACTAAACCACAACCAGTCAGAAGTTGGACTCGCCTCCTAATTCAATTATCTTCATCTTAAGTGTTTTCTACATCATAGAATAATGCTGAAGACATCCAAAGTAATCTCTGGAAAGTTTAAGTGACATTGCGATGTTTTCATGAAGCGTTCCTCCCAGCTCTGAAGATCTGGATGCTAAAATGTATGATGTTTCTTATAAATTCTCCTCGGTCCTCCTTTTCTGTGACGCTCCTCACGAGAACCAGTTTAATGGCAGGCGGTTTTGCAAGTGCATTTTTTTTTTTTTTTTTGCAGTTTTCCAAATGGACCAAGCTTCACAACAGGAAGGGGACCAACTGCAAACTTTACATTTAGTCATTTTGTGGGTCTCCAAAAAAAAGAAGAAATAGGATGTTAAGCTCATCTGAAGTTTTTCGGCTGACAAAATACCACACACACTTTAGGGGAGCTCCAAAAGCTGGGTTAACTTTTTAAAGAAACATATGGGAGCTTTAAAGTAATGGACTGTTGCTTCTCTTCCCTTAGTTACTTTATTCCATGTGTTATTTTCTAGGCTGGATGTCTTCAGTATTGTTTGACAATGTAGAAATAAAAATAATAATAAAAAAAAGTCACATTTTTATTGTACTGCTGGAACGAAGTCTCAAATTGATTTTTAAACATTGATTTTTAATCATTTTCAGTTTATAGAGAGAAACTAGTGAAAGAAATCCTGACTTTTATAGACCAAGGTATAATTAGCTAATTTAAACAAGAAATATCTGTAAAGGAATACTGTGGTCATTTTAGGTAAATAAATAAAATTTAAGTAAATAAAATGTAAGTCTAGCCAATTTCATGTGGTTTGTTCTGTCATTGTTTATATATAAATAAATAATCACGCTCAAGGTATTTCATGAACGAAAACATTTAATGGGTACAAATGAAAAAGTATGTCTGCGGTTCAGTGCTTAACAAAAATCTCATAAATAACCCAATCGACTGGAGGAACTGTGAGAGACGATGCTGACGGGAGGGGGAATGCTACCAGACATAAATTGAGCAGACGTGACGATGGCGGGTTTCTGACGCTGTTAGGACCCGGGCAGGACACCGTCAGCGCAGAACTCTGGGCATCCTGGTGCCGAACTCCAGGCCACCTACCAGCCCTTCTTCATCTCGCGGGTTTATGGTGCTCGATTGGTTTAGCCTTTGAGGGAAGACATTCCGGCTCTCATGATCTCGTCTACCAGGAGGATGTTGCTAGCGATTACCGTGCTGAAGAGAGAGGGAAAAGAAAAGGAGGCGGGTTAATGAGATCTTAGGCTGCTTATTGGATCTAGAAAATAACGGTGAAAGAATTAAAAATACTAAAGCGCATACTCGCTTTACTCACCAGGAGTGAAGGAGCTGTTTTTTAACATTGTAGTTATCCCAGATACCAGCCTCTCCAGACACCATGGGTTCACCTGAGAACACCAGAAACAGTTTGCTCAAATTTCACTCTTGATAATTTAGTCCAAAGTAATTTTTGCTAATTAAATACAGAAAAAAAAGCTGATTTCGTAACACACCTGTGCTCAGGTCCACACCAATGAGCTGGCCGGATTCTTTATACTCAGTCTGCAGCTTCACAAGAGTCTCCTGTGGATCGTAGCCGGAATTTCGAGCCAGAACCTACAACGACACACACAATACCTCAACATCTGAACACTTCATGTAGTGCACTGAACGGGAGAAATCTAGCAACTCTTATCTAGAGGCTTTAGAGGACTTGAGGGATTTTATTATCCATGTTAATTATTTTTACTCACATAAGTGTTAGACACCACTCACAACCCAAGCTTTTAATCAATGACATTTAAAAGTATAAATGACATTTTAAATCTGCAGCAATTTTAAATACACCTGCACATTAAAAACACTTACTTTAATGCAAGTATCTTGGGGGTTTTACACGTTATACACACTGTTCTACCTAAACAATTATTTTAGTCACTGTTTCCGGAAAAAAAAGCAAACATTAAGTGTGATTCTTGTAGGTAAAGTATAATTGGAGTGCATTTTTAATCTTTCTAGTACCTTTGGGATGATGAGCAGAGCGTCAGCAAACGCCTGCACGCCCAGCTGAGCTCGTCCCTTCACCTTGGCCTTGTGTTTCATCAGAGCGTCAGCCGCAGCCACCTCGAACGCTCCCGCTCCGGCTACGACGCTGCCTGTTCGGAGAAAAAAGTGCTTGCTTATTTATAACAAAGGCTTCAACAACGTTTTATAACTTTATATAAACAAGTTTGTACGGGACTGTTGTGAGGGTGCCCACTTGTGGTAGAACTTGGTAGTACGATCATCATTACAATACAAAAGTACTTGAAAAGAATCAGCATAAATTATTCTTTAATACAACACGCTTGGGTGTGGAAACAGAGCGAATTATGTTTTGTAATGGACAGCATCGGCGTAAAATTGGATTTTTTTGTATAATAAACATTTCAATATGTGACATGCGACATGGTCTGTGAGAAAAAAAGTATGCTTAACCAATTCATTAATGACCAAACCTAATAACTGAGAATAGTTTATGTTTTGTGAAATGGGACAAACTGTACTTTTTGTCTTTAGAACGGTTGTAATCAATTGAGGTGTGAATCAGAGGTAGACTACTGAATTCTTTTCAACACTGATGGTCCATTCGATAGCAGTAATGTTTATTAACTGTTTCTGCAGGTATTTAAGCATTTAAAAAAATAAATAAATGAATAAAAAGCTTTTAACAGTAAACTAAAACACTGAAATGTAGTGCAAGTTGTACTGTTGATAAATGAAGCGGCAACAAAAAACAAACAGCAGAAAGGTTGATAAGGTCTTGTAAATAAAATACGATTAAGATAAGATTATATGCTGTATAATTGTTTGCTGCTCCACTCAGATCAGTCATCACACACATTAATGTACCACTGTGAAAACGAAGAGGGAGTTAGCATAGTACTCTGGCATGGTGTCTGACTGTGTTTACTACAAAAAGAGTAAAACAGAATTCGGCCATGCGCAAACCTGTGATTATATAAACGAGATTTACACTTTATTATAACTATTATTGAGTTTGATTCATTAAAGATACGATATGCTTTAAAAAAAGTTAACCTCTCTAACACAAAACATGCATCTATTTTTGACAGCAGTGTGGTTTCGCTTTAAACACTTCCCTTTACGTTTAGAGCCAGATATTGGCCAAAACAATAATCTGTCTGAGCGGCCTTTATCTTTAACTCTTTACACCCCCTCAGTACAAATCAAAGCTCCGGTCTGTACAAAAATCATGGGGAATTTCTCAGCCTCCGCTCGTACCGTCCTCGATGGCGTTCTTGACAGCACGCAGCCCATCTCTCACGGCTTCTTTGATCTGAGTCAGCGTGTGTTTGTTTGGTCCTTTGACCAGCAGAGTCACGGAGCGTGGGTTCCCACACTTCTCGATGAACGTGTACTTCTCCTCTCCCTGTTAAACACACAAACAGTGTAACGAGTCAACCATGCTAACTCTCACTTCTGATCATCAAAGAACACAACCTGGAGCCAAACTATAACCTGAGCAGTACAGAGAGGACAAACTGACCAGCGTGTGTTCGTAGACGAGACCGGCGTGGCCCAAACACTCCGGGGTGAGATCGTCTACAGAATTCATGGCAACACCACCGCAGGCCAGAGTGAGTCTATGAGAAAAGACAAGATAGGAAAATCAAATTATCTGAACTGATAGAGTGCTATCAACGGATCTGCATAATTATCTGGTCATCCTCAAACATCCTCATGCTGTGTAATTGATTGTTTGCTGCTCCGCTCAGATCAGTGACCACATGGCAATGTACCACTGTGACAAGAGGAGAGGGAGTTAGCGTAGTACTCTGGCGTGGTGTCTGACTGAGTTTACTACAGAAAGAGTAAAACAGAATTCGGCCATGCGCAACCTGCGATTATAAAAACCAGACTTTAGTATTCATTTGTCATCACAAAGCTTGGTGTCTTTAATCATTTACACAAATCGACTGTGATACAAAATTCACGTCTTAATATGATTGGTTGAGCCTGATGCATTTTTATTCTTTTTATGTAAGTGATCAATACTGTACTCCTAAACCTACCGAATATCTAGCTTAGCTTCAACCTGCTCAAAACACATATGTTAGCTCACAGTTAGGCGAAATGTGAAACGATTGCAAATTGAGGTTGATCTGTAGTTTTCTTTAAAAGTCAAGAGAGTCTGTGTAACATGTACGATAAGAATAACTTTTCACCATCTAATTCTGCACGTGACCCGTACCTCTCCATGTTCCTCCTCTTAGCCCGACGCAGAGCCACGATGCCTTCTTTAGCCAGCGCGTCCAGAGAGAATGGATCGATCCCCTGCGCACAAAACAGAGCTCAGTCAGTCACCCCCAAAAATCACAACCCACATTTAAAAAAAAAAAAAGCATACAGTGTCCTGGTCCCATGAATACATGTAGGAAGAACGGAGCATCTTCTACTGCAGAGGTGTAGACCACATGTTACTGTAGCACAGTTCAAGACCAAGGAGAGCTACAGAAGCACCCACGGGTGTTCACTGTGCGTACGAAATATGAAGTCTTTTATTTGATAAAAAAAAAAAAAAAAAATAGTCAGGATTCAAGACTTTACCTAATACCAGTTAAACACAGACAGAAAGAAGGACAGGGTTACCTTTTGGTTGATGACCACGAAGCTCTTCTTGCTGTCAGCACAGACTTTGTTTTTCAGCTCGATGATCTTGCGAACGCGCTCCTCAATGAACTTCCTCTCCGCCTTCACCAACTTCTCTCTCTCGCCGGCGCTCTTGTAGAAGAATCCAGCATTCACCTCGCTGTGAATAAAAACAAACATACTTTTTTTACAGATGGACACCGTATTTAAAAGGTTACCATGTCTAAATAATAAACTACAGAAAAGTCCTGTATATACTGTAGGATTGATTTAATCAACTGTTAATCTTTTTGCATCGTTTATTTTTTTTTAAAAGCTCCGAAATTAAACGTCACCATACGTTAACACGAGTTAGCAGACAAATGAACCCGACGCCAGCCGGAAGCCCCGCCCGCAAAATTAAATCTATAAAATATCATACACCTACTCTACAGCAAAGAGAACCAGATCATATTTACGTTTTCTCGTATTCCAGAGAGACATTGCAGGTCAGAATGTAAGCATCTTCCACTCTCTTCTTCATATCAGGATGACGAGCCCCATGGTCCAACACCAACCCTCTGATTAACCTGAGGGATAAAAACAAGGGACAAAAATTAGCCTTTTCATTAATAACTGCTAAACCAATGTAGCTTTATTTTATAAAAAAAATAATAATAATATAATATCAGAAAATTTGTCAATTTGTCAATTGTCAATTTCACAAAATCCCAACACCACAACCTCCAAACCCATAACTTTCTGAGAACATAATCGAATCTCTTACTGTGTATCGCTGTCCGTCTTGTGTTTCATCTCCATGATCTCCACCATGTAAAGGTCAATCGGTTCGTTTGGTTTCTTGATAGCCAGCACAGCGTCCACCACAGCCTAAGGAAAAGCATACGTCAAGGGTGATTTATCAAAAAATGCCCAAATATGGAAATTAAAGTCACAACTAACCCCGCCCACCCAACAAATCACCAATATAAAAGATATTAATTTCTTTTTTTAAATAAAATCACAATCAGCTCATGGGATTAAACAAAAACATCAAGACTAAAACATAACTACACTTTTAGTAAGCTCATGTAGCGAGACTAGCATGGCGACTACATTCATTAAATAGAAACATGTTTTAGACAAAGGTTTTGTCCTGGTCCCATGAATACATGTAGTAAGAACGAGGCATCTTCTACTGCAGAGGTGTAGACCACATGTTACTTTAGCACAGTTCAAGACCAAGGAGAGCTACAGAAGCACCCATGGGTGTTTACTGTGCCTTCGTCTCACCATCACCACCATCATCACCGGCATGCACGCAGCTACTGACAGGACACTTTAAATACCATTTAATACTGATAGCAAACTATCAAGCAGCAAATTGTAGAAAAACAAAATCAACCAATTACTCCTTCGTCCTGTCATCACAAAGGACCTGGATGAGACTCACCTCAGTGAGCAGGTCAGCCAGCTCTGTGTGGACTTTGGTCCTCAGCGAGGTCCTGGCCACATTCACCAGAGTCTCACGGTCCATCTCCTTAGTGACCTTCACCTCCTCGAGCACAGCCAGAGCTTTGTCTTTCGCAGCCTCGAACCCCTCTGCAATGATCCTGGGGTGGAGGCCCTAAGCACAAAAACACCACAAATAGGATTAATAATTACAGTATTGACAACATAATTCCTTTATAATATAAACGTTCATAAACATGGCCTTTATAAACCATGTTTCTACATTAAAACAATGTTTCTACATTAATATTTAATCTCTACCTGTGTCCAGATTGGTCCAGAATAACACGTTTAATTGTACTGTAACCATATCGGTCCTACAAACCTCAGAAACGTAATTATCCGCCTGTTTCAGTAGCTCTCCGATGATAAGGACATTGGATGTGGTACCATCTCCAGTAATGTCGTCCTGCGCCGTAGCCACCTTGGCGATCAGAGAAGCCGTCGGATGCTGGATTTGCTGCGTAAAAAAAGAAACATGGAAACTGAGTCTTTAACATTAAAGCACAGTACCTTCATGAAGGTTACATTTTAACACGTGCTCTTACCATCTCATGCAACAGAACGTTGCCATCTTTAGTGAGCTTGATGTCTCCGGCACCGGACACAAGCCTGCAGAAACCAAAAGGTAAAGCAAAAGGTAAACAACAATCCCCAGTGTACTGCAAGCGTTGGAAAACCTTGTACAAAAAAAATTAATAAATAAAGTCCGATTGTCTTTATGAACCACTTTTTTCATGTGATAAGACAAAAACTGACACTGATGATGCTGATAATTCATTATAATCTGACCAAAGTGTTTTGCTGTCATTGGACCGAATAATTAACTCAGAAATAATCAGCAAGTCAGCTTTCCTGTTCGCTCAGGATCAATACAGGTAAGAAATAACATTACAGCAAAACAAGACAGCGTTATTACAGCCATTATGGTGTAAATTTGATGATTTCTAAATTAAGGGGAAAAAAATATTTAAAACTTGCACTACTATAGTTTTAAGTTTATTAAATAAAATATTTATATTAAGAAAACACACCGTTAAAATTTATTTAGTGGTCAAAGCTAAAATAAATATATTAGCTTAAACTACAAAATGTTCAAATATTTTCCCCTTCATTTAACTATTGGGTTTTTTATTGTGTTGTTAAATGTTCTTATTGAGGCGTCTCATTAAGAGAATGTTTTCCAAGATTTATCACTTAAAACTTAAAAGTTTATTCTAATATTATACTTTAGGAATTAGTTTACAAACTCATTTATTCCAGACCAGGTGTGTACTGTCCGTAATAAACTGCAGTCCAAATCACCATTTATTGTGCAGCACTGATTCAATGCAAAGAAAATTTGTACACAGTTCAGGTATTTATGAATTAGTTAAATCATAGGTAAAGTGTTTCCAATGTTAATTAAAGAAAAGTAGAGGCAGTAATAATAATAATAATCTGCAGGAAATAATCCTGAAAATAGGGCGGAAGACAGAATAATGCAGGAAATAAGAAATGATTAACTTATTACAACCACAATTTTAGGTAATAAGGATCAATGCTAACACAATGTGCTTAGACGAGTCTTTTATTGAGGTTGAAGTTAAACGAAAACTCGAGATTTCTTCCAGTTTATTCTCGAACAGCCGGGTCTCAGACACACAGCTAAATTAGCTCAGATGCTAGTCACAAACCATGTGGATCAGATTTAGTGCAAACTAGCTAAGCTAAAATAGGCCGAGCTAAGATAGCTAACTAAATATCCAGTTAAACCACCGAGTTAGTATGGTGATTTCCTATCACTACAACTAAACACCGTTTTAAATCGCAGAAAATACATAAAAATTATTCACAATGACTAGGTATAATACTTCACTAGCTAAACCAACAGGCTGCAAATCCCAAATTGTGTTGCGTTTAACCCAAAAGTGTACTATAAAGCACTACAAAGGGAGCAACAGCAGGGTTACAGCGCCATATTTAGTGCGCATGTACACTGGAGCAGAAGTCGATTGGGGTGCGGCCCGCGCTAAACTGCGCATGCGCTCCCCCCGCGCAGGCCTTAAGTACTCACATCTTCATGGTTCCTTTCGGTCCGAGATTACTCTTCAAGACATCCTGCAGTCCCCGAGCCGCGCTGATGTTCACGGCAAGGGCCGCCTGAGCCCTCGCCACTTCAGCTTTCGGGTTAAGTGCCTTTACAGCAGCCATTGTATTGCGCCACGGCCTAGTGGAAGAGGACCGGAGAGCGGCTCCACAGCTCGAATCAGGCCGGTTACTGAGGCTAGCGGAGAGAAAGAGAGAGAGCTAACGGCTAGCCGGGCTTCCAGAAAGCTCTAAGCACGCGCTCTTTTGGTACAGCCTTCAGTGCATTCTGATTGGTTGAATAATGCGTCACGCAAACACGCAGCGCTGATTGGCTAATAGGCATGTCTGTCATTTGTGCACGACGGTGGTGATGGCGAGATGGAGCATCGTTCTACTGTCACCTAGTGGCCAAGTTCTGTGTAACAGAATATACACAATACTGTATACACACATACAGGTGCATCTCAATAAATTAGAATATCATCAAGAAGCTTATTTATTTCAGTAATTCAGTTCAAAAAGTGAAATTCATATTATAAAGATTTATTACACACAGACTGATATATTTTAAGTGTTTATTTTCTGTATTTTTCATACATATATGTGTGTGTACACACACATTCAAGTGTTAATAGGTGTAGGGCAGCTTATCCTGTATACAGGGTCGCACGGGGCCTGGAGCCTATCCCAGGAGACTAAGTGGGGTACACCCTGGACGGGGTACCAATTCATCACAGGGCACACACATACAGTGGTGTGAAAAACTATTTGCCCCCTTCCTGATTTCTTATTCTTTTGCATGTTTGTCACACTTAAATGTTTCTGCTCATCAAAAACCGTTAACTATTAGTCAAAGATAACATAATTGAACTCAAAATGCAGTTTTTAAATGAAGATTATGTTATTCAGGGAGAAAAAAAACTCCAAATCTACATGGCCCTGTGTGAAAAAGTAATTGCCCCCCCTTGTTAAAAAATAACTTAACTGTGGTTTATCACAGTTAAAAGTTCAATTTCTGTAGTCACCCTCAGGCCTGATTACTGCCACACCTGTTTCAATCAAAAAATCACTTAAATAGAAGCTACCTGACACAGAGAAGTAGACCAAAAGCACCTCAAAAGCTAGACATTATGTCAAGATCCAAAGAAATTCAGAAAAAAATGAGAACAAAAGTAATTGAGATCTATCAGGCTGGTAAAGGTTATAAAGCCATTTCCAAAGCCTTGGGACTCCAGCGAACCACAGTGAGAGCCATCATCCACAAATGGCAAAAACATGGAACAGTGGTGAACCTTCCCAGGAGTGGCCAGCCGACCAAAATTACCCCAAGAGCGCAGAGACAACTCATCCGAGAGGCCACAAAAGACCCCAGGACAACATCTAAAGAACTGCAGGCCTCACTTGCCTCAATTAAGGTCAGTGTTCACGACTCCACCATAAGAAAGAGACTGGGCAAAAACGGCCTGCATGGCAGATTTCCAAGGCGCAAACCACTTTTAAGCAAAAAGAACATTAAGGCTCGTCTCAATTTTGCTAAAAAACATCTCAATGATTGCCAAGACTTTTGGGAAAATACCTTGTGGACCGACGAGACAAAAGTTTAACTTTTTGGAAGGTGCGTGTCCCGTTACATCTGGCGTAAAAGTAACACAGCATTTCAGAAAAAGAACACCATACCAACAGTAAAATATGGGGGTGGTAGTGTGATGGTCTGGGGTTGTTTTGCTGCTTCAGGACCTGGAAGGCTTGCTGTGATAGATGGAACCATGAATTCTACTGTCTACCAAAAAATCCTGAAGGAGAATGTCCGGCCATCTGTTCGTCAACTCAAGCTGAAGCGATCTTGGGTGCTGCAGCAGGACAATGACCCAAAACACACCAGCAAATCCACCTCTGAATGGCTGAAGAAAAACAAAATGAAGACTTTGGAGTGGCCTAGTCAAAGTCCTGACCTGAATCCTATTGAGATGTTGTGGCATGACCATAAAAAGGCGGTTCATGCTAGAAAACCCTCAAATAAAGCTGAATTACAACAATTCTGCAAAGATGAGTGGGCCAAAATTCCTCCAGAGCTCTGTAAAAGACTCGTTGCAAGTTATCGCAAACACTTGATTGCAGTTATTGCTGCTAAGGGTGGCCCAATCAGTTATTAGGTTCAGGGGGCAATTACTTTTTCACACAGGGCCATGTAAGTTTGGATTTTTTTTCTCCCTAAATAATAAAAACCATCATTTAAAAACTGCATTTTGTGTTTACTTGTGTTACCTTTGACTAATAGTTAAATGTGTTTGATGATCAGAAACATTTAAGTGTGACAAACATGCAAAAGAATAAGAAATCAGGAAGGGGGCAAATAGTTTTTCACACCACTGTATATACACACTCACACCCTCAGTCACACACTACATGTCTAACCTGCATGGACTGTGGGAGGAAAACCGCCAACACGCAATCTCCATGCACACAGACCCGAGGCCGGAATCGAACCCTCGACCCTGGAGGCCACCGTGACGCTAGCCTACTAACAAAAAAAGTGTATATGTATATGTGTGAAGAATAAAATAGCAGAACATTCTGTATGTAGTGTGTCTGTCTAAAACATCCACTGTGCAAAGAAATTTTGTGCACATAACTGTTCTTTTTTTTTTTTTTCAAAACAATTGCTGTGTAACAAGTGTGATGGTACTTTTTTTTTTTTTTTTAAAGGAAGAGGACCGGATACAGCTCATGATTACAGCCCAGAGTTGTGTGCTGATTGGATTAGTGGGACATTCATGTAGATCAGCTTTTTGAAGAATTTTATTATAGAGGTATATGAGATACATATGTTTATGATATGAGATATACTATTAGAAACATATGCCTAATGCCATTTCAAAAGGACATTTGTTCACCTGCGTAGTAATGTATTTTTGTTTGTTTTTTTGCATGAGGAAAGAAATAAAATCTTGTCCTGTTTTCCTTCAATGTAAACATAACTCGAGGCACCAGAAACACAAACAATCCGTAGTTCAATCATAAATTTATTTCAGTATGTACAGCTAATCTTCTCAGAGCAGTGGATATTAAATAAAACCACATTAAATATTAGGTATGAATTCATTCATCATCCAGACAGAATCTCTGAGTAGAACAACAGCTTGTGAGGTTTGTCAGTTCTCCTGAAGTCGAAGGTTTTCTCATAAATTCATTGACGATGTGATGAAACAAAAGACGTGGCGACGATTCGTTTGTCTGATCGATGACCTGAAACGGACAAACACCACAGCCGCAAACGAAAGAAAATAAGGTGAAATTTATTGGACTGACATAAATGAGACTCACTTTTAAGGAGAAGACGTCGCACTTGAACCATTTTCACTTTCGTATCTCTTCCAATCTAGTTTATAAATTCCAGCGCATTTCTCACATCTACAACCAGCATCTGGCAAACTGAGTTCATTTTATTTTATTATTCTGTTATAACCTCACTATATACTCAATTTATGCATTTCTTTTAGACATATATTTCTGCATACAAGTCTCTCACTACCTGTAATAAATCACACACACACACACACACCCCTTCAGTTTCTATTACAGATCCATTACTTCCTGTTATAAAACTGAACTACAGTAAATATGAAGACAAGAAAGTTCCAGATCAGGATATTTTAACCGGAGTCTCCTCCAAACGTATGCGCGCGCACACACACACACATAATAACAAAAAAACAAGCATACTGGAAGTTTTTTTTTTTAAATAAACATCTCAAAATAAAGTAAGAGTCAAAACATCCTGACTAGATTTGAAAGAAAACATTGCCAATTTGTTATGATGTGAACAACACAAGTGATGTAACCGCTGTATCCATGGTAACAAGAAATAACTGGAGAATCAAACAAAAGCAAATCATTGTGGGAGATTTTATATCAAAAAAAAAAAAAGATTTAGAGTTCTAGAGTTCTGCATCTGTTCAGAGTTAAGTTCTGTTTTGTTGAGAGATTTGGATCAAAATGGCCGCAGTTTCTAATCAGACATACATAAGGAAATGTAAGTAAAAATAAAGGAAAAAAAAAAAGTTACAATGCTACAAATTTTAAGTTGTTTTTTTTTTTTACCCCCCTCCCAAAACACAGCGGTGCAAAATCTGACTGAATCTCGGTTTGTGATCCGTTTTTAAAAACGCTTTGATTTGTAGCTTTCTGTCGGGGTCGTCACGGCGACGCTACTTCAGGGGTGAAGTGCTCAGCGGAATCATTATTCTCGATTCCATGTGCTGAATCAGTGGAACTAATGATGACAAGGAAAAGAAAAAAAAAGACAGAAGTGTTAAAGATTTGGGATTCACGTTCCATTTTTAAAGTATAGACCAAGTCGGAGACTCACCTGTGTAGTAGACGACTTCGTCCCAACCTTCATGCTGCCAGGCTGCGTTTCTAGTCTGCTCCCTCGACTGCAGGTCTTTATACGCTGAAAGGAGCGGACAGGTGAAAGAGATTAGACAGTGTTTTATACTCGTTATATATTAGTTGATCTCGGGCGCACTCACCCCACAGGTGATGTACCATGTACAAATTCCCGATCTGAGAGAAAAAGCCTCCCACGGCCTCGTTGTTCTGCTGTCGGAGCTCAATAGCCCGAGCCCTGGAAATACATCACAGACAGATTTATTGTCTGACCTGCAGTAATGGGACTCTGACATGATACTGGGGCTGAAACGATTTCTTTGAGTAATTCGATTACAAAAAATGCTCGAGGCAAAATCTTCTGCCTCAAAGCTCCTTTTAATTTTTTTGGGCAAAAAAAATTTTGCTCAATTATTTGTTTGGCGTGACACAGCGCGCTTCCGAATGCAAGCCGCCAGTAAAAACCGCCAAAGAAGAAACGCTTACGTCACCGAAAAAAGGGGAAGGAGACGCAAACAGTTAGATGTGTATTGATTTGAGGGAGCATTCTGTTGTGGGCTGCAAAAAGGAAAGTGAGCGATAAAATAATTAACGAGCCAACAGAAAAAGAAAACGACAGAAATTGTCAGTAAAGGCTTATGTTATGCCTGACCTGTAAATTTAAAAACTTTTAGTCCTTAAAGTTAAGTTGCACAACTTAGTGTTTTTGTATAATTCTTTATTTTAATGTGTGTTATGCGCTAAAATGCTCCCCTTCCACGAATTGCCCCCCCTACATGATCTCTATCAAATATATTAGGACACCACAATCAAAAATTCATATTATTATTATCAAATATATTATTATTATTATTATTATCAAATATATTATTCCTATTATAATTAACCCTGGGCACGTGACAGACTAATGAACGAAAATTAAGACACGTAATACAAATCCTCATATAATGTTTATTTTGTGGCACATTTATTTTGCAGGTGTTTGTCATGTAATACAAAAATGTTTAAACTAAAAAAATATTGTTTATGATGAAAAATTACACCAAACGATTTTTATTATAAAATAAGCTAAATAAAAATATACAGATTGTATATGAAAAAGATATATAATTTATATATTTGTAAAAAAAAATTATATTGCTTATTTTATAATCAAATTCGTTTGGTGCAATTTGTAAATCATAAACCTATGAATTTATGTTCTAATATAATATTTGATAGAAATTAAGTTGGGGGGGGGGCAGGGAGGCATTTTAGCGCATAACAGTGTGCCCGAGTTTTAAAATAAGAATGTATGGCACTGTAATGCACTTAATTCATCTCAGTCAAGCTATTTCCTTGTTTTGTGAATAATGACAATGTTTATTTTTAATGAAATATGCATTTAAAATATAGAAATTAAGTTTTTCTAAAATAAAACCCAATTAATCTTTGTTTCTCTTATATATTTTACATTGCTGTTTAATTAAGCAAAATGTAATTTTATCTGACTACTCGATTAATTGATTAAATCTTTGGTAGAATACTCGATTACTAAAATGTTCGATAGCTACAGCCCTACATGATACTAAAATCCGTTCGAGGTGATCGGATCAAAAATTGGCCAGCACTAATCGTTCAGAGTCAGGTGTTTAGTCAGTAAAGGAACGGAAGATGTGTTTTCATCTTAATCGCTGATCCGAGATCATCAATGACGTGTTCTCAGGCAACATCCAATCAGAGGTGGTGCAGAAATAGTCTGGAGAACTGGACCAGTGTTATTTAACGTTATTTATCAAATTTTGCTTGTAGCACACAGTAAAACTGCAGTCGACCCCCTAAAATTCGCAGGGATTTTGTTACTAGAGCATCACGAATTGTGAAAAACCGGATGGATGGTCAAAGAATGTTTTTTTTTTTTTAAAGCATGCCTATTTTTATCATTTAAACCCTAAATATGCTCCCAAAACACTTTAATTATATTTCAAACTCCGCTTAATACATTCCCCTTAAAAAAAAAAAAAAAAATATATATATATATAAATAAAGGTAAACCTGTACACTGTACAGTGCTGTGGTGTCCCCTGCATTGCTAGAATATTAAACACCGCTGTTAAACCTATATATATTGTAATTCATGCGAGCATGTTTTCTTTGGTATCAGTACTGTAGGGTAAATACGGTAATAATTCACCGTCCCAAGCCACGTTTTCGTGGTTCACTTTGCGGGGGTCGACTGCATCTATGAACAATCGTCGCTACCCTTGCCTTTATTATACCAAAATTGATGGCTGTTTAGTGCCTTTACAAAGCCCATACTTATACTTTAGCTCCACCTTCAGCACCTTGTTTTTAACCTAACAAACAATGTCAAAGCGTATTAGAAACAGGGATTGGGGGGTTGGCATCAATTTAAATCCGTATCACGTTTACAGCAAAAATTGTGAAAATAGGAACCAAGCTTTGATGAACAAATCTGGGCCAGCTACAATTTAGTCAAGAAGCTCAACAGGGGCTAAATATAAGCACTTTATTAATTTGAAGGGTTTCTTGGTATGGGCTAATGATTTGTAAAACTTTTATACATCACAAGACAACATTTTAACATCTTACGTCCTCCCTGCTACAGTAACTTCCCCTGACACGTGTGCTGAATAAGACTTACCTTAAAACAGGCTGCGCTAAAATGTCTGTCGTCAGCAAATCACCAGATTTATTTATGATACAAATTTTGTTGCATTAAATCAGATCGGCATACAGACATGCAGAATCGAATGATTTTAAAGCACATAGCTCACAAAATTATTATTATTATTATTATTATTTTGCAGGCAATAACTTCTGAGTATTGAGGATTACGGCAAGCAAACAACGACCAAATTGGCTTTAATTTCTTTTAGATTCTATTTCAATTTGTGACAATTTGTTCAATTTGTGACCTGAGGCGTGTTACCCTGCAGTTTCAAATTTCAGCAGCTGTAGAGGCAATGATAAAACCAGTTCCGAAAGTTAAACAGTCGCCAACGTGTTACTGTAAAAATAAAATAAATAAATAAATCATGAATGTAATAAATCAGATTTCATTTTACTATTCAATTTTCTTACCAGTAATTTCCCCACTCGATCATCGTTCCAGGCTAGAAGAGAAAACATCTATAAGTGTTCAGTCACTCTATAAATAAATAATGCAATGTTCTAATGTAGAACGTGTGAAAGCTCTAAACATGTGACGTTCTTTGTACCCGGAGCTGGTAGGATCTGAGTTCGTATATGTGGGGCCCGTCTCTGGGCACAGGCTCGTTCCAGAAGCTGAACTCAAGCAGCAGCTGATTTCTACGAGACAGCAGCATCTTTCCTCGCTTCTCTCTGTACTCCATAAACTCCTGACAACATACACATGAAAATAACATTTTCTCATAACAGTCAATTCGATTTGATTTAATGTTTCGGCTTCGTCATTTAACGTAATTTAGTAAGTGACGTCCCAAGTTTTTAGAAGGAATAAAAACTAAGAAAATAATGATGATAAAAGCCATAAATAAAATGATAATAAATTTATTACATAAATAGAAGGATAGTGCTCAACCCTCAACTGATCAGTGTGAACGGAAAAAGATCAGAGATAATTATATTGGGGGGGGGGGGGGGGGAGGTTATGTGACCTGATGAGTCCAGATTGAACCTATTCCATTCCAGAGTGATGGGCGTGTCAGGGTAAGAAGGGAAGGACATGAAGCGATGCTCCCATCATGCATAGTGTCCACTGTACAAGCCTCAGGAGACAGTGTTATGATCTGGGGTTGATCAGTTACTCAGGTCTAGACTCAGTAACGTTATGGGGCAATAAAATGAAGTCAGCTGACCACCTGAATGTACTGAATCATCAAGTTATCGCATCTAAGGGGTTTTTAGGACATATTCCAGTTATTAAATGTTAAAGAGTGGCTCTGGGAGCATGAGGAATCATTTTCTTACATGACCAGGACATCACAGATTTGTGTTCATTCAAACGCACAAGGATTATGTTTACAGGATAAATCTACTTTTTTAAATCGGGGTAATTTATTTCAGCTCCTGGGTGTAAAAAGTTTAAATAAAACCTTGTGGTATAATATGTAATTGTAAAATAGTAAATATCCAATAATATAATTAACTAAATAAGTAAAATGACTAAAGTCAACGATAATACAGTCATCATGGGAAAGCTTAAATGGAGGTTTCATAATGCATGAAAGTTAGTGTAGTGACTCTGTAGACCCCTGTCACACACCTTATTCTTCTTAAGCTTGTTCATGACATCAGTCAGGGCGGGATAGCCTCCTCTGTATCGCCAAAGATGCACTGCGAGGAACAAAACAGAAAAAAATGTGTGATATTTGCAAACCTATTAAAATGAAACAAATATACGGTAGGAAGGAAATTTTTTTTTAATCTGATCCAAGCACCTGCTTGATCCTGCTCTCCATACCAGGTGTTCCAGGTGCCCACCAACTCACACGAATAGTCAGGGTTGGCATGGATAGATGGCAAGACTTGTTCGCTGTGTGTGCAGAAACAATTATTACACATTAATAAAAATATTTGGGCATATGAAGCTAGACAGCTCTATGAACACACATTTACAACACACCTTTTTAATAAAATAACTTAAATTAATAACTACTTAGCACTTAGCTTAAAGCTTTTTAGAGTGTGTTACGCTGATGTGCATGTAGAACTAAAGCAAGGTGTTTCAAAAATATTATCCAAGAACTCCAAAATTTTTCCCAAAAGCACAAGTTAAAGGTGTAAATTATACATCTGATCAAAGTAGGGCTAAAACGATTCCTCGAGTAACTGTATTACAAAAAATGATCGAGGCAAAATCTTCTGCCTTAAAGCTTCTTTCAATTAATTTTAACAGCTTGCGTTATGTTTTTGCGCAATTATTCGTTTGGCGTGACACAGCGCACTTCCGGATGCAAGCCGCCAGTAAACACTGATGAAGAAAAAGCGCTTGCGTCACCTAAAAAAACGGAAGAAGAAGCAAATAGTTAGCTGTGTATTAATTTGAGGGAGCGTTCTGTTGTGGGCTGTAAAATGGAAAGGAGCGATAAAATTATCAGCGAGCCAAGAGAAAAAGAAACCAGCAAGAAAAAACGACAGAAATTGTCAATAAAGACTTATGTTATGCCTGAGCTGTAGATTTTTAAACTTTAAATTCTAAAAGTTAACACGAAGTGTTAATGTGTGTGTTATGCGCTAAAATGCCCTCCTGCCACGAATTGCCCGCCGTACATAATCTCTATCAAATATATTAGGACACCACAATCAAAAATTCATATTATTATTATCAAATATATTATATTATTATTATTATTATCAAATATATTATTACTATTATAATTAACCCTGGGCACGTGACAAATTAATACACGAAAATTAAGACACGTAATATAAATTCTTACATAATGTTTATTTCGTGGCACATTTATTTTGCAGGTGTTTGTCATGTTAAACAAAAATGTTTACACTAAATAAATATTGTTTATGATGAAAAATTACACAAAACTATTTTTATTATAAAATAAGCTATATAAAAATATACACGTTGTATATGAAAATAACAATTTATATATTTTTTCCCTATACAACATGTCTTTTTTATATTGCTTATCTTATAATCAAATTCGTTTGGTACGATTTGTAATTGGTAAATCATAAACCTATAAATTTATGTTCTAATATAATATTTGATAGAGATTATGTATGGGGGGGCAATTCTTGGCAGGGAGGCATTTTAGCGCGTAACAGTGTGCCTTAGTTTTTTTGATACTTAAGTCATTTGAAAGAACTTTTTTTTAAAATAAGAATGTAGGGCACTGTAATGCACTTAACTCATCCCAGTCAACTTTAAGCTATTCCTTGTTTTGTGAATAATGACAATTTTTATTTTTGATAAAATGTTGTATGCATTTAAAAAATAAAAGTAGATTTTTCTTAAAAGAAAACCAATAAATCTTTGTTTCTTTTATATATTTAACATTGCTGTTTAATTAAGCACAGTTAAGTACATTTTATCCGATTACTCGATTAATCAATTATTATTATTATTATTATTATTTTATTACTCGATTAATCAAATTTAAATTTTGGTAGAATACTCGAGTACTAAAATATTCGATAGCTACAGCTCTAGATCAAAGCAGTATTAGTAGTAGTAGTATCATTAACAAAGAAAAAAATTTATTAATCACTCAGAATCTGCAGAAAGGTCTAGAGAAAAAAATAATAATGATTAAATATGAATCAAATTTGGATTTGTTAGGAAAAATTTATGAAAACACCAACTACTTCACAGCACCATCTCAATATGGATGATCTTACCAAAGTTTGTTATAATCATCAAGGCACTCTGGCTTGACATTGTGAACTGTAAAAGAAAGGCATGTTATGCACAGCAATAAACCGTGACCTCGACTGACTCAAGGAACAAATCTGAACGTTACTCTACTGTAATCTTGCCGAGCAAACAATGCAACCAGTTACACACTAGGCTTGTGCGATATTAATGGTTTAATGGCTATCCAGTGACGATTCTAGCACATCAACTTATGCCCAATATATTTCCCGTATGTCTTAAGCTGTCAATATAAGGTATCAATCGATGTTATTCCCTTTACTCGTCAGCTTTTAACGGTATGGCTGATCAGCGTATAAATACTCAATTGTGATGGGATACTATATTATTTATTTAAACACACTAAGCAGATTAACATTAAATTATTTTGGCCATGTTGATATAAACATGGACTGTTATGCATAATTTTTTTCCTCCCCCTCAGAACATTTTTAAAAAATCCACCACCCAGGTGAGCTCTCGTAACCCTCTCCTCCTAGTAATCAACCCCTGACTCCAGGGCTGGTAAAATATCAGAACACTCTGTCCTCTTATACAATAAAAAAAATATTAAAAGAATATATAGAATCCTGATTTTTTTTTTTGTTAAATATACAATAATAAATATCGCACAAGCCTATGAGACAGGAGTGTTGTGCAAATTAAAGTGAACGTACACTGAATTTTATACAGGTTTTGCTCTTCTTTCTTGGCCAGCAGGTGAGAGTGTGCATCCTTCCTGGGGTCGACTTTCCGCACAAAGAGAGACTTGAACCAGCTGTCCTCACGGTTTCGGTTCGAGGACGCAGACAGGGTTCTGTGAAGGAAGAGAAAGATTGATAAACTGTAAGGAAACGGCTAAGTGAGAGGGTCTAAGATACTCTGTGAACAAAGTGATATTTCAATAAGTGATCACATCATGGAGCCTAAGGATGTGTGCATTCACACCTTACATGCCAATAAAAATAATCTCTGGTGCGGTTATTTTGTTTGTGTAGTTCATGTGAAGAAGTGTAACCACTTCCGTCTGGACCTTACAAGCGAGCCAAGACCACTTGAAAGGGTGGGTCCATTTACAAACGAGCTCTGGTGCAATTTGATCGAAATGTGAACTCACCACGAACCAAAGATACGCAAACAGCAAATTTGCTTTTCCAGCGTTATCTGATAATGATGACTGAACCTGAGAAGTTTGTATCTCAGTTAGTTAGTACGACACTGTAAAAGTTTCAAAGGCTGTCGAAATTAAGCATTTCACTACATTTCGTACTGTGTATGAGACAAATAAAATTTGAATTAGAATTTGATTAAATACCCAAGAGCATTAATAAATTTAACACTGTCCAAAGGAATCTCCTCCAGATGCAAAAGAGGAAAGAGTCTATCAAAAGATTAAAAATTGCTGCTTGTCTTTTATTTTCTTTCTTTCTTTTTTTTTCTGTGGTAGGGGTCGGCCCTGGTGACTGCCTGGATAAAAGCTTGTCGTGAAATAAAACCACATTCGCACTAGCAACTGTTTGATTCGTCATCTGGAGCTTTGTATTGTTTTAAGTGTATAATGCAGTGATAGGGAGGAAAAATAGATTCAGTTATGAACTGTGGTTCTTTTGCGTGTCTTGTATGCCCACACTGGGGATACTACAAAATAGAGACGCACCAGTCGATCAGCTAGAAACTGGAACTAGCTGATCAGACACAAGCTCGGATATAACAGATTCTGCTCAAAGTGCAAAAGCTACAAAGTGGCGCAACAGAAAAGCATTTTCATGCCGTTACAACACACAATAAAAACTTAAGGCAGTAAAGGCAGTAAAGCGTCACTTTCTTATAATCCTAAAGGTGGCGTTTTAAACTATTCCCACACTGGCATCCTGTGTGGTAGGAATGAATTATTTGCTTAGTTTGTATAGAATTAAAAAAAGTATTGTGGATAACAGATATACATGCTGCTCAAAAACAATGTTTATTTTATTAATTTTTTTAAGTTAAATGTTAAACTCCTGCATTTGAAATTAGGTTGTACTTTTTAAATGCTGTGCTTGGGACAGGCTACATTTAATTACTCACGTTCAGTGAAGTTCTGGAATCAAGATAAGTTATGGGTTAAGGTTTAAGCCAGGTATTCAGGGTTTTTTTTCCTTCTGCTTCTTCATTGTACAGTACTTCGGTTGTTGTTGTTTTTTAAACGTGCTATAAATAAATTTCACTTGACTTCTATAAAGCTTTTACATTATAACTTTTCTTCCTCCAAATATGTTTATATAACAAAATCAGAAGAAAAAAAAAACCTGGATATGTAGAAAATAGCGATACTTAGAGAATCGTGATAAACAAATCGGCACAGAGATATCGAGATGATATTATATCTGGTGTAACGTTACAGGTTGTAAACATCTTTTTATCAGATGGTGAAAACACCACCGTATATCACTTACACACCTTTTGGTGCGATGTTGAAAACACCAGTGTGAACGCAAAGTGAACCAGGACCAATGTACGATTCACTTTGTGTTCACACTGGCATCTTCAACATCGGCCCCAAAGATACATGAACTACAAGTGTGAACACACCCTAACGTGTCAGTTTTTTACCTATTGTCTGTCTCTCCCAAACACCCACACACACTTACTCAGCCTCTCTCTTTCTTCCCTTTTCCTTGACAGCTGCCATGACACTGCTGAACTTCTCCTGTAAGTTACTGCATTAAGTCACATGTACACACACATGTGCTCCTGGATATTATCATACACACACTTTAAAACTCTCCCTGGTCACAAAAACATACTTTTTCTTCTTTTTAGAACATGACTTAACATGACGTGACCTTGAACTCCACAGCTAGTGGCCAGTGCTGGTTCTTTAATGTCCTGCGACACAAAAACAGCCCTTTTTTTCATTATCTTTAAGTTTTATAAATGCTTCCTTTAGACTAAATGAGCCGCACTGCTGCTGAAATGTGAGCGAGGACACCTGTGTAAATCTCCTCAGGGAAACGCACGAGCTTCACGAACCATTGAAAGGAATGTGAGCTCGCTAGCTAAACCTGCTAGCTGCTAAGCGTAAACACGAAATAAACCGCCCTCGGTAACACGGGATAAATTGTTTAGAGCCGCAGTGGGAATTTAGGGTCGTAGTACTCCAAGCTCAGGGCTCACCTGATGGTCACAGCCGCATGCTGTGTGTGCCTCAGCCCGTTGTTGGCCCGCTGCAGGCTCTTCCCCAGGCTCTGAAGGACTCGGGCCGCCGCCATCTTTACTCAGTGTCGGTTAACCGCCGCTCGCGCTACATAACTGCAGCATGCACTGGTGATGACGTTCCACATTCCACCGCTAGATGTCAGCAGAGGGGCGAGGAAGCAATGTTCCCGCCATAATCTCACTCTCACTCAATTATCTTCTATACCACTTTATCCTGTATTCAGGGTCAGGGAACCTGGAGCCTATCCCAGGAGACTTAGGGAACGAGGCGGGGTACACCCTGGACAGGGTGCCAATCCATCGCAGGGCACACACACACACACACACACACACATTCACACACTACGGGCAATTTGGGAACGACAATTAGCCTAACCTGCATATCTTTGGAATGTGGGAGGAAACCGGAGTACCCGGATGAAACCCGCCAAAAACACAGGGAGAACATGCAAACTCCATGCACATAGAGCCGGGAATCGAGCCCAGACCCTGGAGGTGCAAGGCGACAGTGCTAACCACTACACCACTGTGCCGAAACATGACTTTATGGTATCTTCCTTCTATATAAATAAATGTAAGGTTTTATATGTACTGTATATAGGTCAAAACCTGCTCTCTTTTAATGATATTTTTACGTTTTATACATTGGAGGACCAGAAACCAGTCTCAGAAAAAAATTCTGTATGTTTGTTTGTCTGTCCAGCCAGAATTTGTTACAGCATTACACAAAACTGTCTGGTCAGAATTTAATGGAACTCTTTTAGTCTTTAGGTATTTGCATGAAGTTAAACTTGTGCCATAAATGATATCAAAATGTTAAGTAGAAGAAAAGTTTGAGCACTTTTTTTGCCAGATTACAAACCGCAAGTTTTGACAGCGTACCGCACATGCGTCAAACTGTCGGCATGTCTGAAATCAACCGTTGCACAGTATTTAATGAAACTTTTGTGATACGTAAATATCTGCCTTAAGTTTAAGTAAAATCAAAATGTTGAGTAAAAGCGATGTTATGAACAGTTTTGTGGTGGATTTAATGATCTACTTTATAATAATCTACTAATGCGCTACTGTCTCAATGTAAACAAACACCTGCACCAATAGATATTAATTAGAAAAGATAAAGTGAATATTTTGACTGGGATTAGTTCATATTTTCACTTTGGCTGAAATAACAGCGCTGAAGTGGTATAAGTGAATTTTAACACGCTGGAGTGGTTTTAAGACAAAACTTCATCTTTATCCTTTGATCTACTTTTTCCATTTCTCATCTGTGATTCACTCTCCGATTACCGAACAGGGAGTGTATTTGTCTGAGCACCAAAGAAGGACAACTTAGTGTAAACAAGGCGTAAGATACTCAACCTTACAGAATGGGATTTCTTTGTATTAATAAGTTAGACAGAGAGTTCTGCTGTACAGAGAGACACACAGACATGGACGTGGGCTTCAACCCCAAATAATAATCATAATATTAATAATAATAATAATAATAATAATAATATCACTGATTACATTACTCTTTGTGCTCCAGTGTATGAAACATAAAGATATTATTGAAAGAGTGAGTTCAGACCAATGTACAGACAAAACCTTCAATTTAATTATATCTTATCCATCGTGACACTGCTGAAGTGTTCACTCTGTTCTTTCATGAAATGTAAAATAATATAATTGTGGTGGAACGTTCTTTAGACCCCTAAATGTTTTGATAAATCCTGCTTTACACCAGGACAAAAACAACTTTCAGAGCCCTGTTTCTTCTCAGAGAGACGATCTTGTGGGTCGAGTCAGCCAATGACGTCATTCGTGGGCGCGCCTTGAGGGTGAAGCAGCCAATAAGAGCGAGGAGATTTCCCTGGCTCGTAACCGCGTGAACGTGGCGCGCGCGCGCGTGCGTGTTCCTGTTCCACGCGCTCAGAGCGAGAGAGAGAGAGAGAGAGACAGACGGTGCGCTGTGGTCACATGATGTACTATAACGTTAAAGCACAGAGACGTAAGGCTGTTCGGTTTAATTATTAATTTCCGTGACTGTAACTGCGGGATTCTTTTCATGCAAGGTGCGAATTAAAGATCATTTTGGAGAAGAGAGAGGGAGACGGAGAGAGAGAGAGAGAGAGAGAGCAGTTCTGCAGTCCAGCCATCTTTCTCACACTCATCCGTGAGTATGCTTCATGCACTTTGTTTCCATGCATGCAATTCATTCTTAATAAATGCATTTATATACATATCTATTGTTATATACAGTACATATGCATTAGCTAAGAATGTAATCATGCTATTACAAATATCATACTTTATATAAATCATGCATGACGTGTTTAATGTTTGCATGCATAACTAACTAGGAAAAATGTTCCATTTGTCAGTCAACATATTTAGTAACTGTAAAAAAAAAGAAAGAAGCAGGAAATGTACACTGACGGATAAAAATAGTTTTGCACAGTGCTATACCTGCAGTGTAATTTGAGTTCTGCAAAGTTACATTCAATACATAGTTAAACCATAGAGCAATGTTAAAATCAAATGAACCATTACCTATTACATTTGCCTGATACCTTTTCTTTTATTTAAGCCCACTTACAATACTGTCCAAAAGTCTTTAGTATGTATTAGGTTGTTATATTGTGTCTATCAGCTTTGCATTATTATGTACAAAATTTTTTGTTCTTTCCAAACATATCTTGAAAATTAACACATGAATAACATACAGAAGAATATTTGCATGCATGCAAAGAAAGCAACGTATTACTTGGTCAGAGTAGTTTACAGAAGAAAACAAAGAACTTAATGCATAGGTAAATAGACAGGACAGACTGTGACACAGTTACTGGAAAAAAATGCCATAAACAAAGATGCATTTAAAAACATTTTCATTTAAAATAACCTTTTATGAATGTCTATCTAAATCCAGGAACCTCTGTAGTCCAACTAGGGTCCGAGGAGGCCAGTGGTGACTGTTGTATTTATTCCCATTTGACAACTGTGGTAGGACCTCTGGTCAACACTCTCACACAGATTTACACACTATTTGAGAATGCCAATTAGCCAATTATCTGCATGTCTTTAGACTGTCGGAGGAAACCCACCAAGCACACAGTCCCAGAGGAGGGAATCGAACCCTGGAGGTGCAAGGCGACAGTGCTAACCACAACAACAGTGTGCCACCTTTATAAAGGTTACTAAAGAGTAATAAAATAAACACAGTCAGTGTGAAAACTCTTTTTGTGCAGGTTTTCAAGTAAAACAGCTATTAGGTTTACTGAGAATGTTGGAGAATATGAGTTCTTTCTATTTTCCAAAGCGTTTTAAAAAAAACTGTTCTGTAATTATTTAATAATTTAACATAAAAAAGAAACATAAAAAGTTATGTTTGGAAAAATTGAATTTTTATTTTTTTTTTACATAATGATGTTAAACATATATTACAGCATTTGTAATCAAGATAACACGGTGCTAAGACTTTTGCACAGTACTGAACAATCCAGGAAGGTTAAAGGTCTTGCCTGAGGACTAAACCATGTCAGCCTGGCAATCCTTTATGGATTCGAACATAAAACAAAATACACTTTTTCAGATATTCATTTTATTGCCTCCTTGCATTGGTGACTCAGTGGTAGGTTTTCTCGACTGTGCCAAGTTGTGTGTAGATCAGATGGTCTGCTGTGGTGACCCCCGACAGGAGGAGCTGAAAGACTAATACCAGACTACCATTAACAACCATTTTATTACCTACATTACCCATGCCTAATACATTAGATATTCCACTATGCATTGGATATTTTTTGTTCTGTTTTACTGTAAACCAATTCACTAATTCCTCAACCATCTCCGGTAGAATCCTGCAAAATAATAAGTAATTAATTTTTTTTTAAGAATTTCCCCACTGATGAGCCCTGGAAGTTCACATACATCTATTTTATTAAAAATGCACTGCATGTTTTTTTTTACAGATCATGCCTTTACTCCGGACATTTTCGAAGCTGCGAGGGTCTGTGCAGTCGGTGTCTCTGGCCTGGGCATGTGCACCCTTGGTGGTTAGAAGCAAAAGATGGCAACACACGGCACCTAAGGATACTTGTACCTGGCAGATGCTCGACGACTGCTTCGGTACGTGTGAGTTTGAACCCGAACGGTGTCCAAACAGTCGGTGTTTGTTACACAGGTCAACTGGGTCATCGCTCACGTGCAAACAAGTTATCTGAACAAGTTGTCACTTTTAAGTAAATATTAACACACAGGAGTGATCCACTTTGCGGGGTGTTTGACCTGTTACCAACCTGTATCGAGTCTTTTTTGTTATTGTAGCACAGAGAATTTAACAAATGATACAATATAAAAACAAGACAATCTAGGCAAGGCACGTTTATTTGTATAGCACATTTCATACGCAATGGTAATTTAAAGTGCTTTACATAAAAGAGAGGAAAATAATCATAAAAAGAAATAGAAAATAATAGCACTAAAACTTTTAAAATTATTTAAATTTGATTTAGAATCTAAATAAAACTGATGAAAATATATGACACGCTAAAGACATTTTGAGTTAAAAAATATGTAAACTCCTCTCCTGAACATTCTGCAAAGTTGTAGTTTATCAGCTACAAATACTGCTGACACTGGAGACAGTAAATCGGTGCCCATAACTATAAGTTTAAGTGTAAATTTTTAAAAAAATATTTGAGTGTGTAATAATGCATTGCATGCATTATTAATGCTTTATTAATACATTATTATCAACACAGTCTTGACTTTCTGTATCGTCTTTTACAACCACAAGGTTATAGAAAGGCCGAGGTATAGAACAAGACTGTTGTTCTGAATAGATCTTTAACTGGAATGAAGACGTCTTTTTAAGGGTCAAGGTCGAGCAGCTTGTAACTTTGTTACTGTTTTACATTTGTCTTTAAAATTAACTATAGCTCTGTTAAAGGCGGATTTCTAGCTGTTTGTCTCTGTGACAGTCCAGCTTCAGACTGAGGAACAATCCGGCTTTGGAATTTTCACTTCTAGGTATAAACATGAGTCCGTTCCGAATTGAAAAGAAGGAAAACGAATAACTACAGATTTCAGTGCATACAGTTTATTATAAAATAGGGCTGGGTGAATCATCAGAAATTACAATCAGTTATAAGTGTAATCTTGCCCATGTCAGTTATTTAAATTGTGTTGATACTTTTTAAATCATTTTAATAATTTCTGCACTGTCTGTGTTCATGTCACTGACCCCTTGAAATGCATACCATCACATGTGGAGTCACATGACACCATGGAAGCAATACAGAGGAGAGCTCGTTCAGTAGGAAAAAATAATAAACCCCAGCTCTAATAGTTGATCGTGTCCACAGTTTAAACCTTGTCAGTAAACCATAAGCGCAAAAAGCAAAAAAACCCATAAACAAAATTCAGAGTCCAGTAGCCCTTAAAGCTCAGAGCGTTTTTATCCATTATATGCTTTTTTTTTTTTTTAAATAACACATGTAGTTAGGATATTAGGTTCAGGATTGTGAAGTACAGAGTGACGTCCTTTTTTTCAGCACAATTTAAAAATAAAAATATATACAGTAAAACTATCCGAACGCCCTGTTATGCTGTATTTATTTATTGCATGTCTGTGTGTACTGTATATGTTTCTGTTCATCAAAATCTGTTTATCCATAGAGCATCCGCTGTGTGAGTGCCAGTAAATGAGCTGATATTGTTAATATTGTTAGGCATTTAAACCAAACCTCCCTATTTTAATCTGCAGAGCTCCGTTACGGCGGCCTCGTGATGCACTTCAACTACGTGTGGCTGAGGGATCACTGCCGCTCGACTTCGTGCTACAACTCCAAAACCAACCAGCGCAACCTAGACACCGGCAGCATCGACCTCGACATCCGGCCCACAAAGACCCGCGTGGACGAGGAGACTCTTTTCCTCACGTGTAAGTTCAGACGTGCTGACTGCGCAGAATCAAAACTTTTATTTCAGCAAGACGTGCAATGTTTGACTCCGGTGGTTTTATAATTACTAAACAACGATAAGCCACAATAAGGCAGGTAAAGAACTTTAACCCTTTATAAAAGACATGAGACGGGTTATTTAGTAACCACGGCACCCTGAGATGATCTTCTGTCTGTTACTTTGACCAAAAGGGAGGCGGGTCTGTGCTTCGACTTGCCTAGGATGTAAAGAATATTACATAATATATGGGCAGAAGGAGTCAGGATCACCTAACGTCCCAGTTTTCCAAAATACTCTAATATCTCAAATAAAAAACACTATAAAAGGCTTGATTGAACAAATACACTGCCTGACCAAAAAAAGGAAATATTAGAACACAGCGGTGCCTCGGCAAACAAATTTAATCTGTTCCTGAGGCGAGTTCATATTATAAGACGCATTGTCTCATAGAAAATAATGTAAATGATAATGATACGTTCCTGCCACTCAAGAATGTTACCAATATTATTAATTTCCAACACTATAATCATATTTTTGCACTTAAAAACAATGAAAGCATTTAGAAAAGACAGGGAAATTAAGTAAAATATGAAATAAATAGACATTTAACCTCACTTAACCTTAATTTATGATTACTCTCGGAACCGTCTGCTTTAAAAACCAAACTGGAAACGGCTCCCTTCTTGCTACCGTCCTTGTTAACATTCTTGGGTCATACAGGGGTGATAGCTTTTTCGGCACCATGCCGGATTTCTGGCATACTGTGGCTGCGAAAAAAAAAAAAAGCAGGTTCGCGGATATTGATCTGTCATTTCTCTAGATCTGAACTGCGCAGGTGAGAGCAGCTTTAACGCTCAACGACCCAAACAATACACATACTAGCCGATGAGCCAATCAGAAGCAGGGAAGGGGCGGCCCTTGTGTCTTTGTCAAATAGATTGATACAGGTTAAGGCAATGCTCCATGTGCAAAGGTGTTTTAGCTCCCAAACTGTACAATTGTGTGTCTCATACTGGTAAGTCATGGCTATGTTTATGAAGCCAGGGGAAGACATTAAAGATATCGATAAAGGCATAAAGAATAAATGGCGCTGGGCTTGGATTGAGGATGTGGGTAGTGATGGAAAGCCCTTTGGAAGCTGGTGTCAAAAGCTCCGGCAACCAGGAGCATGATATATGAATAGTGGTATGAATTTTTAATATGGCGGGCCTTCCGAAGCCATCGGAGATGCAGCTTTTTCCATGATTCACTACCTGTATAAGTGCTTATTCAGTCCCAAAGAGGGGGCGCAGATGTCTTTTTCAGAAACGCTAATCGGTAGAAAGGAGCGAAACACGCACAATTCATTCCATGATGTTTTCTGATGGGTATGCGCTTTTCAGCAGAGAAAATTAATATAAATGAATAAATAAATAAATAAATAAAGCCCCCTAGCTACAAAAAAAACAACAACAAAAACAAGAGTTGCATTGTGTTTACTTTGCTTCAGCACTTCGAGGACAGGAAGGATTTGTTTTAGCTTTGTAGAGGAGCTTGTATGGCTATAACATCTGTAGCATTTACTTCCAGTGATTGTACTAAGACGGGCTAATAATGTCAAGCTAGGCACTGAACATATTAAGAAGAAAAGGCTGTGTTTTCTTGAATAATACTGGGGGCATAATGACAATAATGATGATTAGGGTTATACATAGGCTATTCATATATTCGGGCCCAGGGGCCACAAGTTATGCGTTAAAAGTGCGTCGCATGCATAGTACCCCACCCCTACTCACGTCGGGGGCAAGAAATAAAAGTTCAGGCTCAGGGTTTTTTTTTTCACTATCAGCACTGGTCATATGGTGCTGTGTCTTCACTAAATCTTAAAAAAAAAAAAAAAAAAAGCAAAACACACACGCTGTACACTGCTTGGCCCAAAAAACAAAAAAAAGACACTATTTCAGATGGTCAAATTATTTGGCTGCATCAAGCAAATAAAACATCAGATTTTTTGTATTATACAATATAATATAATAATATAATATCATTATAATTTTTTAATAGGGGGCTCCCACATTAAGCTGCTACTGCCTTTCAGGAGGGCCGCAGACTATCACGTGTTTCTCCGAACCATGTGACGCCAGCCAACCTCATCCTTTCGAACTGCTCGCTCACAACCGTTCGGGGCGGAGTAACACACTCGGAGGACAGCGCTATCCGCTCCTTCCGCTTGCGTGAGCTCGATTAATTGAACATTTTAACTTGATTACGATTAAGGAACGATTATTGTATTAATTTTTTTATGTTTTTTTTCCCCTCATAGTTTACTGACAAGTTTTGTACAATAAATATGCTCACATATTAAAAGTGAGAGATTTTTTAATAAAGGGTGCATTGCTTGATTTTAAAATAATTGAAGGAAACACACACTATCTACTATCTATGATTATTTATTGAACATAAATGTTGAACAACTGAAATTAAAGCACACATTGCCTAAAACGAACAATCACTTTGTTCTTATAAAAAAGTAAAAATAAATAACTTGCACTTTTGGAAACAAAAGTGTGTCGAGAGTTTTAACAAGGTGTTTAAAGCCGCTTCGCTCCACTGTAGCCAAGGGAGTCATATCCTTTGTGATGTAATAACAAATAGGGTCAGTTATTTCTTTCCATCTTCTTGAACTCTTCTCATACTGTGTGGTATTTGTGAACGCTTGTGTTATCGACATCTGCTTTGCGGAGGCAATTGTTGCTGGGCGCTTGTCGGTACCTTTTTGTTTTTTTTGAGCCATGCACTGTTCATATTCAGTAACGTGATTGTGCTTTAAGTGTTGAAACAAATTGGTGGTGTTACCTTTGGGTGTCGAATTTTGTTCGATGTCATGGCCTGGTCATAGCTGCTCTTGTTGCTCAATTGTCTCAGTGTTTAAGCTCTCCATGCTTGACATGTCGGCAGAATAACGTGACGTAACGGAGCGGGGTCACGTGACTCCACACGCGGTAGTGTTTTTAAAGGGAAAGTAATCGAAATAATCGACCTGGGAAAATTTGATCAATTATAGGTTCTGAATGTCGATTTCGATTACTTTTCGATTAATTGCCCAGCCCTACTGTAGAGTCGTGATTAATGTTTGAGCGCAAAGTACCTCTCATCCCTCCCTTCTGAGAGAAACATCTGATTTTTTTTTTAAAAACCTTTTTTTTTTTTTTTTGGCCAGGCAGTGTGTGTTCTCAGACTGTGACACTAATTGAAAGGCTGTTCCATAACTGTGGGGCTTAAAGAAAATAAAAAACTCTTCATTGCCTCTTCATTATTTGAAGGATGAGGGATGATAAAAGATCTAAAGTTCGCTCAGGTACTGCGACATGAGGCCGTTCAATACTTCTTGTCTAATAAACATGAAAGTTGAATTCAGAGGTTTACTCAGATTCATCATGAACATGAATTCCGTGTTGTTTTCTTTAAATCGCTCTGTTTCCTGAGGCAGAATGACTGTACAGTGTAGATCTTTAGTAAAAGGACTTGGGGGGTCCTTGGATTAATTATTTATTCAGTCTTTTCTTAAATCAACACAGGGTCAAACATATTCACACACACACACACACACACACACACATGCACAAACACACACTAATTAAGTCATGCTGAAAGTCCCAAAAAATGTCTTTCCATTTGCGAAGCCCAGGGTCTCTCAACTTCCTGTTAATGATGATGATTCGTTCCATCTGGTCGCTCCCCTGTGCAGTATAAAAAGGCTTTGTTTGTTTGACACCACTCATGGGATTGACCACACGGGACAATGGGAAAGTCCAAGTAGCTCAGTGTAGATGTGAGACAGAGGATGGGAGATTTACACAAGTTAGAAACATCTCTCAGAGCCGGTTCTAAACACCTGCAGATTCCAAGATCAGCTAAAACTATGTATGGTAAGGACAGGTGCAGGAACGTGGGCAGGGTCTGGAAGAAGGTCTATGTCCCTTTAGGGTGAGAAAAACCACCAAGACAAAGGCCTGCTATGAACTGGAAACTGCTGGAACTCCAGTGTCACCATGGACTGAAGGCTGAAGGACAAAAAAGAAGCTTCTGCTCCAAAATCCACACTTTTAAGCAGGACAGATGAGCTCATGGACAAAAAGATTGCGAGTAACTTGGTCTGTGAGCATTTTGCAAGATGAGAAAAATAAAAAAATAAGTTTTAACTTGTTAAATGAGCGAGGTCTTTATAGACGAGTACTGTAGTGCGCATACCCTTTGTCTGCCAAGCGTCTCGTCATCACAACTGAGCCAATAGTTCTCCTCTCTTGGGTGATCGTCTCCCATGCTCAATGCGCGTGCGTCACTCAACATCCGTGTGCACGTGTACTGTTTACTGTAACATTGTGATTACATGTGTTTTCTTAGAGAGGTTCCTTGTTAAAGAAATTTCCCGACAGAGCAGTGTTTCCTTTAGAGAGTGTGTGTGTGTGTGTGTGTGTGTGTGTTTGTGTGTTTGTGAAAGTGCTCTGTCGGGATTATTGTTAAAGGTAAAGTGTAGGTTAATTTGTTAATTTTTACTTTATATTTTGTATTAATTATTTTTATATGAACATTTTTGGGCTGTGCAAGGAATCATTATTTCCATTATGGGGGAAATTTGCTTTGATATATGAGTGTTTTGATATACAAGCATGCTCCTGGAACAAATTATGCTTGCAATTCAAGGTTTAACTGTATATGTCAAGGTCTAAAACATGAGGCGTTCAATCCAAAGAACACTGTAGCAGCTGTTAAGCATGGTGGTGGTAGCATCGCACTTTGAGGCTGTTTTACTGCCAGTAGAACTGGTACATGCACAAAGTGGACGGAATTATGACGAAGGAGGAGATTTTATAGAAACGTAAAATTTCAATCGGACAATGGGCCCGAACACACATCAGAGCTGGATGTGGAATGGATAAATCAGGCTAACTTTAAGGTATTTAAACATTGATTTGTGGAGCATCCTCAAAAGTCGTCTCATTAAACAGATTTAATTAAACACCACCAAACAGTCGGATATCCAACCAGAGTTCATACAGAAGCTTGTCGATGGTCACCAAAATTACCGGCTAAAACACATTTGACTGAATATTTTTCGGTGTGTATCATTTTGACATCAACCCTTTCCACAGGGCCTGATGGTCACAATACACGCTACAACCTGGACTGGCTGGCAAAGACCAGCTACGAGGGCCAGACCCTGAGTGCCATACAACCACGCATCCTGTGGAACTCAGAGATTTACGGCAGCGCCAAGGTTCCTTCTGTCAGCTGGGAGAATTTCATGAGCTCCGATGAAGAGGTGAAGATGTTTCTGAACAACTTCTTATTGTACGGCATCGCGTTCGTAGAGGACGTTCCGGCCACGATCGATGCAACTGAAACGGTGACCAAAAGAGTTAGCATTATCAGGTAAGACGTTTTGTTTGGAAGTTATTAACATATTATCTTATCTTACACATAAACGTTACCAGCGCTTTCTCAAATTTTACACCACAGATTTTCCCATTTTTTTACATGCACCCTGACCAGAAGTTCTCATTTCATTTCCAGAGAGACGATGTACGGCCGAATGTGGAGTTTCACCTCGGATTTTTCCCGTGGCGACACCGCGTACACGAAGCTGGCCCTGGACCGCCACACGGATACGTCTTACTTCCAAGAGCCTTCTGGGTGTGTATGCAAACAATCACGCAGAGGAAGTAAATCCCGGCTTTGTTTCGGTTCCCCTCTGCCACCTCTGTAGTGGTTTAATCTTCCCGCTGTACGCTTTGCTTCCTCGATGCTACACCAGGCCAGTCACGTCTCTGTTGCATAACTCGGATCTACAGCCTTGAAATCCTCATTGAAGTGCTTTAGAGTGAAAACGCTGATAATAAACACATTACTCTCCTGTATTGTTTCGTACCTTTGAATCGAACCCTGCCGCATTTTCTTCTTCGTGCAGGTAAGAGAACATCAATCACAGCCAAACCCGTATCATACCGAGGCGAGACCGGCAGTCTCGTTCTAGCGCCATGTGTTTTGAGTTTTTCTGTTTTTGTAGATGTTAGCTTCTAAACTGAGTCATAGGACAGAGCAGACGTGCTGGAATGTGATGCTGGAATTCTGGACTTATATTTATAGGATTATGAAGTAATTTATTCAGCATGGCTCTGTGGTGCTTTGTTGTTTTTGAATTTTTATTATCTCACAGTAATAAACCAGCAGGATATACTGGAGACCTACTGGGGATGTCGTCAGAACACAATGTAGTCTGAAGAACATCAGCATCCCAGATATCATCAGGACTAATGTCAAGCTGCATACAAATTTTATCTTTAGGACACAGAGTAATTAGTGATAACTTATTTTAAAGACATCTACTGTACATCTTCCTGCCCTCCGAGAAGCTCAAACTTTTTTAACTTTCCAAAGCTTTAATTGTTTTTTTTTTTTTCAAAAATTTGAGTGAAGCACCTTGATGATGCACTGTTCATCCCTACACGTATCACGTTAATTTAATGACCTGTAGTTCCAAAACAAAACAATCTTGGCTAAGCATAGAGTACATAGTGGATAGACTCAATTTAAGAGCGAAGTAATGAAGCAAGATCACAGTGCAGTCATGTGGCAGTGTGTGTGTATTTGTGTACCTTCAGTATGACATCACTTCCAAAATGGTGTTGTGACTAGAAGCTTGTTTTTTGTTACTAAAAGTGAGTTTCGTTCTGTTTAACAATTTGAATTCGATGCTTAATAACATCTCACATTTTACTGTACATTAAACCTTTTCTGACTGATTTCTGATTTCTTAAACAAATTGTTATGAAACAAATTAAGAGTACGATGATTGGGCTCAAGCACCTGCGCTATCGTCACTCGTGCGACTGGAAGGACAGTGGCCACATGCATTTAAAGGGGACATACCAATACTATTATGACACAATGTAAAACCATATGATTGTGTATAATTAAGAAAGCAATTAGCCACTTTTTGCCATAAGTTTAAATCCTCGCCACGGCTAAATCGTTCAAAATATTGAAAATCCCTTACCAATTTTGCAATTTCAATTGTGGTTCTTTCAAAAAGTGTTCCATGTGGTCTGTGTTTATAATGTCCTTTAAAGGAGACGTGGGTCTGGAATCTATTGGGTTAAATATTTCTGAACATCATGATTAGATAGATGGCCAGTGTACTGAAAAAAAATATGTTTTTGTTTGTTTTTTTTCCTGCCCTTATCAAACTCCACTCTCGACTTTCTCACACTTTCTCTCCACAGGATTCAGGTGTTCCACTGCCTGAGACACGAGGGGACAGGAGGCAGGACGCTGTTAGTGGACGGCTTTTACTCAGCGAACAAAGTGCTCGAGCAGTCTCCTGAAAACTTTGAGCTTCTCTCACGTGTCCCCATCAAACACGAGTTCATCGAGAACCTCGGCACCCATCAGAACCACATGATCGGCATCGGGCCGGTTCTCAGCGTCTACCCCTGGAACAACGAGGTCTACATGATAAGGTATAGGAACGATCAGAATGTAATGAAACAACCAGATACACCATATATGGTATTGTTTAATTCCACTTATGTTGTGTGTTTTAAAGCTGCAGTTTTGTAGTTTTATTGCTGCATATTTGAGACTATAAAATATAAAGATTTTTTTATATATTGAATGGTTTCATCCCCAGTGTTTCCTCAGCATATAAACGACCCCCCTTAAGAATTCACAGTTTTTGCAAGAAGTTTGACTTGGAATGCGAATCATTTTCGGCATGTGACCAAACGCGTCAAGTCCAACTGAACGCCGGCTAAGTTGCGCGTACGTCCGGGAGCCGTTCAAAACTTGTTTGCGTTAGTGGTAAGCCAATGGAAGCGAGTTTACAAATTTTTGTGTTTTTTATTTTTTTATTTTGTGCAAGATTTTGTGAAGACACATCACCATGGGTGTTAAAAATGTTAGCAAGAAGAAAAGGGAGCTGCTTTCAGTTTGTTTTTTAAAGCAGCCAGTGCTTAAATAATTCATAAATTTAGATTAAGTGGGGTTTAATGTCTATTTATTTTATGTTTTATGTTTTGATTGTTTTTAAATATGATTATAGTGTTGGAAATTAATAATTTTGTTGGGTGGCTGGAACGGATTATCTGCATTTACATAATTTCCTATAGGACAATGCTTTTCGCAATACGAAATTTCACCTTAAGAACTCGCCTCCGGAACGAAATAAATTGGTACGCCGAGGTACCGCTGAATTTAAGATAAAAAAATGATATTACATTATAGTGCCCTTGTTGTTAACGTTGCTTAGGTATAACAACTACGACCGTGCTGTGATCAACACGGTTCCACACGACATGGTTCGGCGCTGGTACGCGGCTCACAGACAGCTCACTGACGAGCTCAGGAAACCCGAGAACGAGCTGTGGGTCAAACTCAAACCGGGCAAGGTGACAAAACCTATAACATTCTTTATGGTATAGACGGTAGACATCAGTTACACTCTGTATCAGAAGGAGAAAGTGTTCAGTACTTTTGCTGTTCTTTGTCCGTTAAGGTTCTCTTCATCGATAACTGGCGAGTGCTGCACGGGAGAGAATCCTTCACAGGACTTCGTCAGCTCTGCGGCTGCTATTTGACCAGAGACGACGTTCTCAACACAGCGCGCTCGCTGGGCCTTCAGGCGTGATCGTCAACCGAACAGCACTCCAACACCAAACACCAAAAAACAAGCTTTAACAGACTAGACTGAGAAAAACCGAGAACTGCTGAAATCTGTCAATCTCAGTCATTCTCGTGGTTCTATCAGCCTTATTAAAGGTACTTTAGGAGAAACACACAGGGAAGCGAGCCTGGGTAATAAATACAAGGAAGAGAAATTCTAGCACTTTGACATTGATGAAGATGATGATGATGATATTTGGTGGTTATGCATTTAAATAAAAATGTAAATGCTTTATTTTTTTTATGTAGAAAGGGATTTACCGGCACACCATGGTTCATTTTCATGTCTTTTTTTTAAGATTAACATAGAAACCCAAAAATATTATTATTAATTATAATATAATTAAGATTTTAGTATTAAATGTCATTGCATTAATAAACTAACATCGAATTACAGTGATTAAGATGTTATAGGAGCTATTATGTTTCAGTTGCAGTACCTATATTAATGAGAAGCATTTTATTTGGCATTAATCAAACCCGTTCCAGTGTACACAGTGTTATATATTGTTCTCCCATTGAATTTACGCTTTACAGTCAGTGCACAAGAGTTCACACTGAACTTTCATTTCAGTGTCTTTGGTTCTCTTAATAAACTAAATAAAGAACACAAAAAAAAAAGCTAAATTGTAGATGTTTCACCCACTCACAGCTTCTGCTTGTCTGAGGATCCTGAGATGATGAATGAATGAATGAATGAATGAATGAGTACTTTATCATTCAGAAACATTACAATAGTATTGCACATTCAGATCGAAATTACATTGACTGATAAAAGGGGCAAAAGGTAATAAGAATTTATTGCACAGTAATTAGGTTACAAAAATATATATAAATAAATAAATTACAGGCTGATTAAAAGATATATTGTACATCTAATAACAATATGTTGCGGAATAATGAGTAAGTAAAATATATATAAAGTTACCCAACAGCAATGAGAAAAACTGTTGCAGAGTCAAAACGCATGTAATTGATAATTCCAAATACCACCAAATACTGATTTCTTAATGTTATTTAGCCAAAGCATTAACACAATTTGTTTACCAATGATTTGCATTTTGTTTTATTTGAGTTATTAAAGCTCTGCAAATACTGCATGATCTTGGGTTACTTTGTTTTCATTTCCTTTAATTGTACACTCTAAATAACTTAAACAACTATAATAGGAATTTAGGATATTTTTGGAATTTTGAATTTAGGATAAATATTGTCAGCAGTTCACAAAAAATGACACAAAACTGTTCGTCTCACCAACACATGTACCTGTAAGGAAAAAAACACTTTTTTTTCAGAGCTGTATCGCATGAGTGGTGAAATATATATTGCAGAGTTAGTAACCTGCAGGATATAGTAAACATATTGCACCACTAATGATATTACATTGTGCAAAAAAAAGCGAAATTGTGTATACCTAGAGAGACAGGTGAGTTACCGTGAGTTTAGCAGTCTAATGGCCCGAGTGATGAAGCTGTTACAGAATAAACGTGAGCCTTTAACAGCTGGGGAATAACGTCAGGAGTAACGTGAGTACAGTCAACTTTAGGAGATTATTATTATTATAGAGCCTTTAGTGCCGTTCCTGTGCCTGAAACAAATTCTCCATGGTTCATGATGTCTTGAGTTTCCATGTAGCTGTGTGTGTTTGCCCGTCCTTACACTATTCTGTAACTGTGTTCAGTAACGCAAGTGGAATGTATTACTTGTTTTGTACATTCGTTTGGATCAATTTAAATAAACTCGAGCAATAACCTCATTCGACGCTCACATGGTGTACACACTTGATGAGCCACACCCTGTCTCGCTGATGCTGATAAGAAAGTAAACACATACAAGTCTTCTCTTAAACAGGTTCAGTGGGAAAGTTGGAAAGTATACATCAGCTTATTTTTCACCCACACCAAGAGACATGTGTAAAACTTTTGAAATACACACAACCCGGGGTTAAAGTTTGGACACCCCTTCTAACTCCACGGACATTCCTATTTCTTTCTACACTGTGACACAATACTTCATTATCAAAAGAACACAATAATCTCCGTACATATTGAGATGTATATCTGCCCCTTCTGCTCTGTAAAGCTTCATAACGGCTCTAATCTGAGGTGCCGGTTGTGCTCAGTTTTGGTCTTGCTTTCCTGGGAAGGTCTTCATGAGTTTCATCATGGGCCTCGATTGGTTTTGCAAATTCCTTAAATTATCTAATGCTATGCTATGTCCAAACCTGTGTCCAAACTTTTGACTGGTACTGTACATAATATATGTACATACATCTATATTTCCATTCATCCATCTAGAAACCTCTGTAGAGTCCGTGCAGGCTAATGGTGACCGTTATATTTATTACCATTTTTAGAGATATTTATACACTACGGGAAATTTAGGAACGCCAGTTAGCCTAATCTGCGTGTCTTTGGACTGTGAGAGGAACCCAATAGTACCCGGAGGAAACCCACCAAAAACATGCAAACTCCATGTACACAGACCCTGAGGCAGAAATCAATCCCAGGCCCTTGAGGTGCAAGGTGACAGTGCTAGGGTTAGGGTTAGGGTTAGGTACGCCACTGGCAGTCTATAAATGATTGAATATTAAAGGTTACATTTAATAGTTTTACATGTGCCCGCAACTTCATTCACGTGGAATTTAATGGCACACTCATAAGTGTGTTTTTAAAAAATGTACAGCGTCATCTGTAGAATTCTGCAGAACAAAAATTTTTACATGTTTCCATAAAGTCCACGGAATAAAAGTGTAAGATGTTTATTAAGTACACTTTAATTACACACTTATAAGCATCTATTAAAAAATTTACAGTGCCATCTGTTGGATTTTGAGATGAACTAATGATTTTTTTTATTAGGGCGTTTTCTATTTAAATTTCAAAGTAGCATATCTTCTTTCTCGTGGGCCGATTGCAATGGAATGTGTTGCGTCTAGCTCAAATACATCTGAGCGACCCCATCAAAATTCGTTCAGTAGCTCTTACATGATGCGAGAACAAACAAACAGACAAAAATTCCAAAAACCATCTTGATGTATTCTATTACACACCCCTAAATAACTTTGCTATGTATATTACGGTTTAAATTGCAATTGTAATTCGTCTCTAAGTAATCGCAATTTTTTAATCAAATCGTGCGGCGTTAGTAGCAACTGATTGTTAAACGCTAGTGTGGCCTTAATTGTTTAAATTGGTGTTAAACCCTTAAACCTCACAGCATTGACAATTATTTTTTTATATACAGCGTCTTCCAGAAAATGTATACACACTTCAAGAAAAGGAAAAACTTAAATAAATATTTCAATACTAAATGTATTAAGACATCATGAGATTAATAGAAGTTACATTTGACCTCTACAATTACAAGAGGTGCTCAAAGTGGTGTCCATTAGCTTCCAGACATTTCAAAGTACGGCGAACTGCTGCTTGTGTGATGTCGGTCAAAGTGTCCGTTGAGATTGCCCCAAGCGCATTTTCAAATTCTTCTTCAAGGGCCGGCAGCGTAGTGGGTCTTCTGCGATACATAACAACATTTAGGGTTCCCCACAGATAAAAGTCCGCAGATGTTAAATCGGGATAAGCTCTCACGTCTTTGGGACCATCTTGTTGAATAAAAATTCATCACTTCCATAGAGTTGACGTACGGCGGGTAAGATGGAAGTGTGCAGCATCTGTAGGTACGCTTGACCTGTGACATCACCTTCAAAGAAAGGTGCTATTAAACCTCTCGCTGAGACTCCACACCAGACACTGAATCCCGGTGAACTGACTCCTGAATAAACACAATTATGTCAGTTGATTGTTCCGTTTAAATGAAACAGGTTGCCACTGTTGTGCCCTTGAGCAAGGCCCTTAAACCTATCTGCTCCTGGTGCGCTGTATCATGGCTGACCCTGCGCTCTGACCCCAGTTACGGTGGGATATGCGAAGAAAGGAATTTCACTGTGCTGTAATGTATATGTGACAAATAAAGGCTTAACTTTAACAGAAGCATCTCGCAGTCCCCTTGTATAGGAATTTTGGTCTCACTTATTGAAATCGAATGTAAACATTGACTTACGGTAACTATGTGTGTTCTATTTTGTTATTTTTCTCGTTGTAAAAATAACATAGCATATATAGATAATGTAATCAGATTAAAAGTAGACTCAAGACGCATCTTTTTAACCTGGCATACACTTACAGTAACTCCTCCCATAACCTCATACTCCAGTACATCTATCCTGAATGGCAACTACGCTAATTCTCTCCATCTGTTCTGTATTTTTCTACCCATCCCGAGGCATCTGGAGATTGTACCAGCTTCAGTAGACAAAGGCCAACCCTGCGAGGATCCTGAGGCATCCAGAGAAGGACCAGCTCCAGCTGGATTCTGCCTTATTATGGTTGGAGCTACACATCCTGCTCCTGTGCTCCCAGTGATCCAGACCCCATCTGCCCTCTGCACCTACTGACTCCCTGTGCTGAACTGGACTTCATGTTAATTTAAAGAACTTCTGTTATATGGAACTTTCAGCTGCACAACACACATGATGTTATATAATTTCTATCCGTTATCACCCAGATGAGGATGGGTTCCCTGTTAAGTCTGGTTCTTCTCAAGGTTTCTTCCTATTGCCATCTCAGGGAGTTTTTCCTTGCCACCGTCGCCGTCACCCTCGGCTTGCTCATCAGAGACATTTCACTCATCATTCATTCATTCATCTCATTATTATCTGAATACATTTTTCTTACACATACACACTTCCATGAATTTTCTTTTTTATATTTTCTTTTCATTTTTGTGAAGCAGCTTTGAGTTAATGATTATTGTTAAAAGCGCTATATAAATAAAATTTAATTTAATTAAATTGAATTATTTTATTGGGAAAATATTATATTCATAAATGTACATTTTCTGCAACATTCCCGAAATGACATCGTTTTCTTTGTGACTTTATCTACTTGCAACACAAAAAAATAATAACAATGTATTAATATTAATTCAATTTAATTTAATTCAAGCGCTTTTAACAATTGTCATTGTCGCAAAGCAGCTTTACACAATCAAAAGAATTATAAGTTTGTATTAAATGTAAATGTGTATGAATCAAAATAATAAGAATGATAGTAATGAATTTTATATCGATATGATGAATAGTATTTAAATTTTGATTTACTACATTTTTTATTTTATATATGTATTTAGTGTTTTATTTATTATTATTTCTCTATATTATATTTGTAATCATAGTGCTATCTAATGTTATACTTTAATGTTAAAGTGAATTGTTTACATACTGTACACATACTGTTGAAATGTGTATAAATTGTAAATAAATTATTTGATTAATTTACAGATGACTAGCCTACATAATGCTAAGGATTTTTTAAATTTATTTATTTAATAAAATTTAAATGATTGTGTCCTATTAATACGATGTCGTCCTCGATAATAGTAATAATAAATATTTAAATGTAATGTATACAGCACCATATTTTTATTTCATTTCATTATTAACTTTTTTTAAACAAATTACTAGGCTATATACAGTGGTGTGAAAAACTATTTGCCCCCTTCCTGATTTCTTATTCTTTTGCATGTTTGTCACACTTAAATGTTTCTGCTCATCAAAAACCGTTAACTATTAGTCAAAGATAACATAATTGAACACAAAATGCAGTTTTTAAATGAAGGTTTACGTTATTAAGGGAGAAAAAAAATCCAAACCTACATGGCCCTGTGTGAAAAAGTGATTGCCCCCCTTGTTAAAAAATAACTTAACTGTGGTTTATCACACCTGAGTTCAATTTCTGTAGTCACCCCCAGGCCTGATTACTGCCACACCTGTTTCAATCAAGAAATCACTTAAATAGGAGCTACCTGACACAGAGAAGTAGACCAAAAGCACCTCAAAAGCTAGACATCATGCCAAGATCCAAAGAAATTCAGGAACAAATGAGAACAAAAGTAATTGAGATCTATCAGTCTGGTAAAGGTTATAAAGCCATTTCTAAAGCTTTGGGACTCCAGCGAACCACAGGGAGAGCCATTATCCACAAATGGCAAAAACATGGAACAGTGGTGAACCTTCCCAGGAGTGGCCTGCCGACCAAAATTACCCCAAGAGCGCAGAGACAACTCATCCGAGAGGCCACAAAAGACCCCAGGACAACATCTAAAGAACTGCAGGCCTCACTTGCCTCAATTAAGGTCAGTGTTCACGACTCCACCATAAGAAAGAGACTGGGCAAAAACGGCCTGCATGGCAGATTTCCAAGGCGCAAACCACTTTTAAGCAAAAAGAACATTAAGGCTCGTCTCAATTTTGCTAAAAAACATCTCAATGATTGCCAAGGCTTTGGGAAAAATACCTTGTGGACCAACGAGACAAAAGTTGAACTTTTTGGCCGTTACATCTAGCGTAAAAGTAACACAGCATTTCAGAAAAAGAACATCATACCAACAGTAAAATATGGTGGTGGTAGTGTGATGGTTTGGGGTTGTTTTGCTGCTTCAGGACCTGGAAGGCTTGCTGTGATAGATGGAACCATGAATTCTACTGTCTACCAAAAAATCCTGAAGGAGAATGTCCGGCCATCTGTTCGTCAACTCAAGCTGAAGCGATCTTGGGTGCTGCAGCAAGACAATGACCCAAAACACACCAGCAAATCCACCTCTGAATGGCTGAAGAAAAACAAAATGAAGACTTTGGAGTGGCCTAGTCAAAGTCCTGACCTGAATCCTATTGAGATTAGATCCTATTAAAAAGGCGGTTCATGTTAGAAAACCCTCAAATAAAGCTGAATTACAACAATTCTGCAAAGATGAGTGGGCCAAAATTCCTCCAGAGCACTGTAAACGACTCGTTGCAAGTTATCGCAAACGCTTGATTGCAGTTATTGCTGCTAAGGGTGGCCCAACCAGTTGTTAGGTTCAGGGGGCAATTACTTTTTCACACAGGGCCATGTAGGTTTGGATTTTTTTTCTCCCTAAATAATAAAAACCATCATTTAAAAACTGCATTTTGTGTTTACTTGTGTTATCTTTGACTAATAGTTAAATGTGTTTGATGATCAGAAACATTTTGTGTGACAAACATGCAATAGAATAAGAAATCAGGAAGGGGGCAAATAGTTTTTCACACCACTGTAAGATATAATGTGTGTAGTGTAAAATTTCCTCAGCAGCAGCGACAGGTATCTGGGGTTCTTATGTTACCATGGTAACACACAGAGGAAGTGATGTCTGTATTGGTGATGTTGCAGAGAGTTCCAAATGGTGGAATTTTGTTGGGGCCAGTTATCATCATTGACATTTCCTACACATGGAGCAGGGAGTAGGAAGCACCCTGTGAAGTACACATGGAACAGAGCTCATCTGCTAAAAAAAACCCATCATACTATTTTTCTTTTTTTCCTGAAGGTGTATACATTTGGCAGCACAGTGGCTAGCACTTGCATCTCCAGGGTACGGGTTCGATTCCCGGCCAGGTTTATTCCTGCCTTTGTGTGCATGTAGTTTGCATGGAGGTACTCCGGTTTAGTCCCACACTCCAAACACATGCACCTTAGTCTAATTCCCCAAAAGTGCCAGTAGTGTATGAATGTGTAAGTGTGTGTATGTGTGTGCGCTGCGATAGATTGGCACTCTGTCTAGGATAAAGCAGTAGAGACAATAGAGAGTGAGTGAGAGTGTATAGATTTTTTGGCGGACTCTGTGTGTGTGTGTGTGTGTGTGTATGGACCCCTTGTCAGTGTGTGAATGGTGAAGCTTCAGACTTCAAACTGTGTACTGTATTTGGGTTTTCGGATATGTCCACAGTATACACACTTCAAGAAAAGACAAACCTGTATAAATATTTTAATACTACACGTATTGCTTTATATTGATATTATAATGTAATAATAATGATATGACAATATTATTAATATTATATAACTATAATATACATCATATTATTTTTCTTTCCCTGACCTATAATCTTACACCATTTGAAAAAAAGTATTTTATTTCATGTACATGTACAACCACACACACACTCTCTCTCACACACTCACAAGCTGACAGAGGAGGAGACACATGGAGGCTCTGCCCTTTTCTCGCGAGACTTCAAAACGTCGCGAGAGCGACCATGAGGCTGTATTTACGCATGCGCAGATCCTCACACGTGTTCTCTCTGCAGGCGCACAGACGTGAAGATGGCGGACTCAGAAAGTACGTGCTCTTACAAAACTCTTTTTATGATATTAAAATGGCTTTGAAACTGCATTTTAAATAGAAAAATATCTTGGGGTTTGTATTAACCAATCATACTGGTGTTTTTTTGTTAGTTGTAACTATTAATCAGATAAATTTTGATTAATGTGTGTTGGGGAAGCAGGCAGCAGCATGGCGCGTGCGAGTCCATTCTCCTTTTAAAGCTGTTTGTTTAGTAAAATAAACACGATTTTCAGCTGAATTTATGATATTTGTGAGAATATCATCTGTTTTAAATGCGAATTGGACATTTTTTTGATTTAATGCATTTGAAAGAAGGTGTTGATTAACTCCCCTCTGCATGCTTAGAGGTTTGCATTGATGGATTGATTAATTTAACAGATTAATGGCTTGCTTTATTATATTAAAAATGCGATAGGAATGTTTTCTTTTTCGTCCAAAGTTTTGAAATGATGTGCATAAATTGTGCACTTGCCCAGATTAACTAGTCACACTTTTCCCCCATATGCAATTAATTAATTAAATAGGTACGTACATCGAGGAATAAATAATAACTTTACAGATGTGTATGATGTAATGTTAAAGAAGGTTTAAAAAAAAATAAAAAACAGCTTAAGGACAGAGAAATAAGTCTTGTCTTTGCACCACGTGGACCTGGTGTGAGCCACGTGCTCGCGCCCATTTTAAGCCCCGGATGTCGAGTTTCAGTCCTGAATCATTTTAACTAATTATTTTTTTTTGTTTGTTTTTTGGTAATAATTTTCATTTTCAGCACCATTATATTTCTGCAGTCTAAGGAAGATAAACGTTTGTGTGATTAATCAACGTCGTACTTTTTCTCCTCAGAAAAGAAGAAGAAGAAATCAAAGATTTCAGATGAAGAAGTTGGGGTATACATTTTTTTTTTTCTTTCCTCTTTTCTTTTTCCTACATTGATTTTTGTACTTTCAATTCTTGATTCAGGTTGTTTTCAAATTTTTAGTGAAGAAAAAAATGGGATCACCCAATTAATTTGTATTGCAATTCTGTAAACATTACAATTTTATAAATATTTTGATTTTATATTAAGTTGTTTATTGTAATTGTAAACTAATTTAGCAAATAATTTGCTCCTAGCGCACAGTTAGTTTAGAATGCACCACCTGTAGGATTATAGAGGAATACTATAGTACCTCAAATGCAAACGTGTATTAATTTGGTCTCAGAACCGAACACTGTTTAGATAAATGCACAGAATAAGCAGGAACTTAGTTTAAGTCTCTTTACTTTGTCTATAATCGATGCTCTTTAAACGTCTTACTAGTTTACTAATCTACTAAGTATAGAAGTAGAAAGATAACTTGGTGATAAATTTACGAGATTACAAAAACTGGCAGAACTGCCGTGTACATGATTTGTGTTTAAATCGAGCAATAAAAACAACACTTTGGCAGTTTGTTCAGTAGCATGTTTCAATAGTAGGTAGCATGGTTTAGAACATGCACAGAACAGATTTGTTGGCACGTTTTAATGGGTGGGGTGTTTTTAAATAAACACTTGAAGCGAATGTCGGACTTAACATTTCTGAATGAAAGCTGCCGGTCTCTGAGCCGGCTGTGTTGATCCGACGTTATTCCAAAAACATTATCATAGTAACATTTTGATAAATTAGTGTGATTATTTAAGTTATATACACAAGATCCTTGAATAGTAATGGTACAAGTTGTTGGAGTGTGTTCTACACAATAAAACTCTGCCTAGGTTGCGGTCCCATTTTAAAGCTTCCACCCTATACAGTGAGCACTTGGACAGGTTCTTCTGTTTCGGGGTTGAACTTATTGTCAGTCTCTGGAATATGCAGTCATGTTGCAGCAAATGTTTCAGCATATAACCTGCACTTCTTTTAAACTCTCACTTCAGAATTTGACCTTGTTTGTATTTGTTTTGAAAAGCATATTAACAAGAGCCTTTTTTTCTCTTTTTTTCTTTGACAGGAAATCCAAGAAATGGGCGATTTTCTCATCAGGCCCGAATCCAAGGTTGCCAAACTCGACACGTCCCAGTGGCCTTTGCTGCTCAAGGTGAGCTCAGGGTTTTTAACCAGTTTGTTTCTATGTGGGCTGACTCTGCATGCTTGTGATGATCACTCCCAGTTTGAGCACGGCCGGTTCGGACCCTCTGCAGCCGCTTCAGTCCATTTTGGATGTTGGGGTTCTGCTGGCATGGTCAGGTTGCATATTTGGGCCAGCAGATGCAGAGGGATGGGGCCAGGCGCTAAGAGAATGTCAGTCGCACAATCTGATCGCATGCTTCCAAAACCTCCTGTTTTGTTGTTAGTTGGTTTAATGCTTACATTATGAAATCCATGTTTTCATTCATTGTTTGCTTGATTGAAATACTGTTTAGAACTTTGACAAGCTGAACATCAGGACGGCACACTACACGCCTCTGCCACACGGGTCAAATCCACTAAAACGGACCATCAACGATTACGTCAGGTAAACCCGTCTCTCAGTAATCATCCTCCAGTTTGGTCGAAGCCACATGATGTGATTTAGACGGCATTAGCACTCTGTGCAAAGATGACCTCGTATCTATCACCCAAGACTGATGGCTGCTAACAATGCCTCCTCGTAAATGCTGAAATTTTTTTATTTTTTTCCCCCTTTTGACAAATCTTTATATATATTTTTTGTTTCCTTATTTATTTTTTTAGATCTGGTTTTATAAACTTGGACAAGCCAGCTAACCCGTCCTCTCATGAAGTGGTCGCGTGGATCAAGCGGATCCTGCGTGTGGAGAAGACGGGCCACAGCGGGACGCTCGACCCAAAGGTCACAGGCTGTCTGATCGTCTGCATCGACCGAGCGACGCGATTGGTCAAATCTCAGCAGAGCGCAGGTGAGACAGATTTTCTCATGCGCTCGCTTTTTTTTTTATTATTATTTTTTATTAAACCTCAGGGTGCTTTCATAACACTTGGTCTGCTCTGAATCAGAGGGACATTTTAAATTTCGGATTTCTCGTTGCATGTAAATTACTCAAACCCTGCCTGAGCGACATGTTGATTGAGTCTTCCATGTATAACTTCAACACTGACGGAAAAATCAACACATCGTGTATTCAATACAACACTCCGCAATTTAGGTGCAAAGATTTTTTATTTATGGGGTTAAATCTTTAGGATGCGTCACGTCATGTCAGCGCTGTGCTTTGGATTAGACTCGGCTTCATTGTCCTTATCTAAAGTACAAAGCACAAGTCATGTATTTACAATAAGTAATAAATGCAGATGTAAAGCTTTGCTTTGATATGGGTGTAAGATTTAAAGGTGCTTTATATGTACATGCATACAACCAGTGCGCATATTCTAGAATGTACTATTTTTAAATAATTTTGAGGTGTTGTGTAAGTGTAAAAACATCATTACAGTATCTAAATGCTGGTTCGATTTATATTGCGATATCACGCATGTATCAGTTTTATTATCAATGCAATATTTTTTCCCCTAGATTTTATTACAATAATAAACAAACTTGGCAAAATAATTGCTGTCTGTAAATAGTTAATGTTCCTGTAGGATAATAGACGAACTGCGACATGTATACATTATAAATTATATTCCACTAAAACTACTTAAATACATTATATTTTCCTGTCTATGAAGGGTTAAAAAAAGTAATATAAAGTTAGTGTTTAGTTTATGGGAAAGTCAGATGTCAACCTCACCAGGGTTTGATTCATTGCTCCTTCTGTTCTTGTATAATTGCATGAAGTGTGAAAACAAATTCACTCTGATTCTAACTACACCAAGTGTGAAAGCACCCGAAGCGCCTCAGTTCAGGCTAGTGTTTATAAAGTCTTGTCATATCCCGTGAGCATGACCTCACCCAGTAAACCCAGTGGCCTTTCCTCACTACTCTTGTGCCGTGTGTTTCAGGCAAAGAGTACGTGGGCATAGTACGGCTGCACAATGCGCTAGAGAGCGAACATCAGCTCGCCAGGGTAAGTGTTAGACCGTGTTTATTTAAGGGGCGTTGTGCGATGATGTGAAATGATGAACCTGTTTATCCATTCTCTGAGTGTCTCCCGGCACTCCTCTCTCCGCCGGCCTTCTCATCGCCGCCTCAGTGTTCTACTGTCGCGGCTGATGCTGGAGGACGTGCGGGTTCGGAGAGCTAGGATTCATGGAGGAAGATTTAAAGGAACTGATCCTATCACATCGCAGAGTATTTCAGTTGCTTTGGTACTCTGGTGGAAAAATTCTATTTAAATAGTTTTTTTTTTTTTCCTTTCCCATACAGGCTCTGGAGTGTCTGACTGGAGCTCTGTTCCAGCGGCCTCCTCTGATCGCCGCAGTGAAGCGACAGCTCCGAGTCAGGACCATCTATGAGAGCAAGCTTATCGAGTATGACCCAGAGAAAAGACTTGGTAAAAGAATTAGCTGTGGTTGTTTAATCCTAATTGACCCATATGATGCTTTATTAGATTGCATTAGCACTTATTTTTGTGCAAAGATGATCTCTTATCTATCACCCAAGGCTGATGGCTCAGCATCTTTTTTTTTTTTTTCTGCGTTAACATCGGACGTTGTTCATAGCGCCTAAAACGTGCATGCGTATGTGCTTCAGGTATCTTCTGGGTAAGCTGTGAGGCGGGGACGTACATCAGAACGCTGTGTGTTCACCTGGGGCTGCTGCTGGGCGTCGGAGGGCAGATGCAGGAGCTCAGGAGGGTTCGGTCCGGAGTGCTGGGTGAGAAGGTACGTACATCCACCTGGAGCTTGTGCACCTAAACCAAAGTGTTGAGTTCAGTTCTGGGCTTCTTCCCCAGTCCTGGTAATTAATCTTTGGTACATTAGACGGCTGAAGATGTTTAATCAGAGCTGCGCTTCCTGAGTGTCGTGCTGCTTTACTACATCTTCACCAACAGGCTCATATTTTTATTTTTTTCCCCATATCAGGCACAGTCTTATTAATTGATTATCACGTTCTATCTGGTAGGACTGTCTGGTCTCTATGCATGACGTACTAGACGCTCAGTGGCAGTTTGACCACAACAAGGATGAGACCTACCTCAGGAGAGTCATCTACCCTCTGGAGAAGCTGCTTGTCAGCCACAAGAGGATCGTCATGAAAGACAGCGCGGTTCGTGTTCCTTCTTTCTGTTCATGTTTCAGCCTTCTTATAGTGTGACGTACGTTCTGGTTTATTTATCTCTACGTTTCTGATCTTCAGGTTAACGCTATATGCTATGGTGCGAAGATCATGCTCCCAGGTGTGTTGCGGTATGAAGACGGTATAGAGGTGAACCAGGACATCGTCGTCATTACAACTAAAGGAGAAGCAGTTTGTACAGGTAATATATTTACTGCTCATGAATCGAATTTTACCTCTAGACCTCGTCCACATGGGTATTTTTGGAAAACTGCTATTGCGTTGGCACCACACACTTTGTGTTAAGAGCTTCGCGTAACAGTTTTTATGATGCGCTGCCACCACTTACTGGTGACGGACCTTTTTCACTCTCATGGATTTTTTCCGGCTTAAGAACTGAAATTTTGCAAGAAATTACAGAAACCTGCTTTGCTTTCCACTGACGCACTGTGCAAGATTTAGTAAAGACGTGGCACCATAAGTCACAAGGACAGTAGCAAGAAGAGAAGGGAGCCATTTTCAGTTTGTTGTTAAAGCAGTCAGTGCCAAGAGGGATCATAAGTTAAGGTTGGAGGTTTAATGTCCATTTATTTCATATTTTACTTCATTCTACATGTCTCCTAAATGTTGTGTAAAAATTGGTAATTTTCTTTTTTGGATTATCTGCAATTACATTATTACCCCTGCAATTACATTTTCACCTTAAGACCAGATGATATTCGAATGCCGAGTTACCGCTGTACTCTCATTTACACCAACAGCAGTGTTTTTATAGACACCCAGATGAGGTCTTAATCCGAGCCACATGATGTTCTCTAGACTGCATTAGCACTCTGTGCAAAGATGACCCAGTATCTATCACCCTTGACTGATGGCTTGGATTTAATCCTGATCCTCCTTAAATAGAAACTATACAGGAAAAAAAAGCATTAAGTTTATTTTTTTTTTCCCTCCCTTTTCAGCTGTAGCCCTGATGACGACGGCGGTCATCTCCACATGTGACCATGGCGTCGTAGCGAAGATTAAGAGGGTGATTATGGAAAGAGACACGTATCCACGCAAATGGGGCTTAGGGCCGAAGGTAAGGCGAATAAAATCTTTAGCTTATTTGCTGCTTTTATAACAAATTGCATGTTCTTTCCATGAGTAGCGTAGTTAAGTTTACACGCTGCGTCTTTTTCAGGCCAGTCAGAAGAAAATGATGATCCAGAAAGGCCTTCTAGATAAACGCGGCAAGCCGAACGGGAGCACGCCGTCCGACTGGAAGGAGGGTTACGTGGACTACAGGTACGCACCGTTTATCCATATTGTGCTATGGATTGGCACTCTGAGACTGTATTCGGAGTTTGGAAAGTGTTTGGTGCTTAACACCTGAGCGTTACAATATTTTTGGATGCATCTGCGGCTAGTTTACGCAGACTTGTTATCCCTTTTTAGCCTGCTGTGACTCTAGAGGGAGTCTGTCTGCTAAAGAAACACACACGACCCACATGAGCTCTGTGTGCAGTGTGTACGACAGGCCTGTGGGTTCTGTGGACATCCAGTAAATGGGAACGGGCGTGGTCTTTTATATACTCTGACAAGTTAAATGATGGTCTGATGTGCCCTTTTTTCATATTTGCCAGCAATAAACCTAAAGCAGAAGTAGCTGAAGATGCTGACGCTAATCAGGCAGGAGCGAAGGTGCGTTCCTTCCCAATTAAAGAATTTTTTTTTTTTTTTGCTTTAATTTTCAAAACCTTTTTTAATTGAACCCCTGAATTTCATTAATTTTTTTTTTTTGTTCGCAGAGAAAACGTGACGAGAGCGGAAGCGAAGGCGAGGCCACGCCCTCAACCCCAAAGTCAGATGAGGTGAAAAAGGAGAAGAAGAAAAAGAAGAAAGATAAGAAAATGAAGCTGGCTGAGGAAGTCTCGGAAGCCGCAGAAGCCACAGAGGAAGCGGAAGGAGAAGCAGAGGTGAGCATTACTAAGGGGCAGAGGTTTAGGAAATGTCTGAAGGGTTTTAAATGGGTATCTGATAACTTGATCACCCAAATTGCCGTTTTTTGAGAACTACTGGGGTTATTCATGTTAAAGTGCGGGTACGAGGTGATGCTTCCTCATACTGGGCAAGAATGTCATCTTTATACACATGAGGAAATTCATCTTCAGTGATGGGACTCTCTTAATCTCTTTGCTGTTCTGTATGTTTAGTTAGCTCACTAACATCCTGTCCGATTTGTTTAGATTGCTCGGGGTGTGGCAAAACCTCTAACATTAGTGGACATTAAGCACTTCAACACAACCTTCGTCCCTTTCCTTCTCAAACAGGAAGTCAAAGAATGTTTAGCCATAACATGAGCTCTTCTATTAGTACGCAACGGATTACGGGAAGGTTCAGATCGTATCACGGTTTTAGAATCACAGCAGCAAAGACAATTTTGCTTTCCATTGATTCTTGTAGAATCTGATCGGGTCCGAGGTCTCAAACATTCCAGGTGACCAGGGTTTATTAAAAACTTAATTGTTAAACTAATAGTTAACTTAATAGTTAAACTTTTTTTTCCCCCCTATTCAAAACAACCCAATTTAGTTTGAACTAAAGTCAGTTTTTATTATCTTGGTAAAAAGAAAAGCCTTAATGAGCCTTTTAAGGCTAAATGAAGAGTGTGCTTGTATAATTGGGCAACAGTATGAGCTTGAGTGCAGATTCCCCCCCCCCCCCCCCCCCCCCCCCCCCTATTTTTTTTATTGGAGTGGGTAGGGCTTTAGTACTGCATTTAAGGATTTTGTGATCTGGCAACCCAGTTGTTAGGACGTTGCCAGAGTTTGAGCAAGAAAAAATTTGCTTGCTCAAATCCAGACTAAGTAATTTACTGTTCACTGGTTTCTACATAAACAGGAGAATTCTATTTATTTATTTTTTTTTAACTGATTGGGTCAAAACACCCATACATGAGTGAAATTGTATTTTTTTTACAGTGTAATTGAGCTTTACATGTGCACTGACCTGTGAGCAGTTTGGGATCTTTACATTTTATGCTAATTTGTTTCTAAATGTCCACAGGTCACAGAAAGCACCAAAAAGAAGAAGAAGAAAAAGAAGGCGAAAGAAGCCGAGGCCGGATCAGACTGAAAATCTGATTAGATTCTAATGGACCGTTAAAGCTTACAAATTCAGGATAAGGACATGGCCGCTGCCGCCACCACCACCAGGGGGCGTCCATGAACTCCCCCACTGTCCTTGCCCCATCAACCAAGTGACTGATTTTAATGATGGGATTCATGTATCTAAAGTGAATGTGAGTCTCTTTAGATGCGTACACACACACACCGATCGTGTGGGAGAACAGGCCGGAAATCTCTGCAGCTCTGATCATTCTGCAGTTTTTATTCAGAAAAATATCCATCTGGTTTGTTTTTGTTGATTTATAAAATGTCAAATTAAGTATTGACACATGCATTGCAGATTACAAAACAGATCGTGGTTCTTTTTGTCGTTAGTATTTGCACCCAGCCTTGTTTTTCTCTTCATTTTGAAGCTGTAATTATTTCCTATTGTCTTCTGCCCTTGTGTTTTGTTAAAGAATATTCCTTTATTTTGTATCATGTGTATATATAACAGAGGATCAGCTTGTTAATCCTGAAGCAGAAAAGGTGAAACAAGATTTTTTTTTTCTATATGTGTGTACTTGGTCTTTTTTCACACAACACAATATTCACAGGTTTAGTCTCGAAACACCAGACCCTTTTTTTTTCTTTCTCAGTTTTGAATATTTATTCATTTAATTTCCAAAGTGCAAACACTCAAGGATGAGCTACATCCAGAACAAGACACTGAAGTCACCATCACCTGTCTGACATCTAGATTTCCCTGTTTTTTTTTTTTTGTTTTTTTTTTTAATCCAGCAAATGTAAACGTTGAGGTCAACACTGAACAGAGTGGTGTTTTATCACAGTAGTGGTCCTTTTTGCATCCTACACTGATGTTTACTGGCACCTCGTCGTGCTCTTTTTATAATGCGTATCTGAAGTTAAAAGAACTCTCAAACTTATTGCTTTAATAAAGAAAACATTTAAATACTTGGGTTAGGGTATAACCAGACTGAGCCAGCTTGAGTTTAGTCACATGACTTGGTATTGCACCTGATTTTTACAATAAGTGAGGGTTTGATTTGGATGTGGTTAGTGAAAGGGGGAAGATCAGCATCAGTACACCCATGACACAGGAACCCACTGAGGGCTCGAGGAGGCTCTCTCTAAAGCCTCTTCCACGCCCTTCACGCTCTCGTCTACGTCGTTGTTGATCAGGATGACGTCGAAGTAATGGCGGTAGAGACTGAAAATGGTGTCCGACTCCTTCTGGATGGCCTGCAGTGCCTCTGACTGTGGAGCGGAGGTGTTAAGAAGAGGGTTATTTCTTTTGAAGTTGATTCATGCGATAATTTAGATTGCTGGGGTTTAACAATATGATATTTCAAACTGTATTAAATTGGGGTGAAGTGTAAGTGTGACTGACCTGGGTGCCTGAGGTGGTTGGTGCTATGAACACGAAAAGGGGAGCGAACTCGGCTGTCCGGAGGAGCTTCAGTGTCTGAAAGGGAATCACATTTACTATATTTAGGTGTTAGTCCTGGAGAAACTCACCAGATTTACTTTATATTTCTACTTATTCCACTTTTAAATATCAGCTCCGTTAAGTTCTGGTGTCAAATCCCAAATAATGGTAAATGGAAAACTAGTGCACTATGTAGGGTGTACTATGACTTGTTCCACCCTCCAAGTAGTGCCCTTGATCCGGGGTTAGAGCGGGATTTGGGATTCAGCCTTGTGTTAGAAGCTAGTTAGCTTTGTAGCTAAGCGTTAGCCATGAACAGAACGACTTAGAACTGATTAGCCACTGAACAACTCCTGGGCCACGCCCACTCATACATATAGTTACACCGCACAGTGCTGTTACTGTCTATTATCAGCACTTGTGGAAAGGCTTTTATTCAATGAGATTACTCACTCAGATTTAAGTGTCGTACAAATTGAATTATTGACCTTGTTGTAAACAATGACTGAAACTGAAATGTTTAAACTGCCATTTTGCAATTACATATTTTTATTAGGTAAGTATCGTTGCTATTATATTATTATTTTAAATATTAAAATAAATTCCTAGTGAAAAAAATTATTAAACATCGCTGTAATACAAAAACAGCCTTGACGAAAGGATTCTAGCAGCTTAAATGGTCCTAGCGTTTGCTCCTTGTGAAACTTTATGCTAAACCCTAAGACACAGCTTTCCTTTAAAAAGACCCCATGTTGTTGTTTTTGCCTTTACCTGAGGCTCTACGTCCAGCAGCGCGATCTTGTCTTGCTCGTGGATCTTATGGATGGTTTCGATCTTGGTGCCGAACATACTGCCCTGAAAACTTCCGTACTCCAGGAGCTCGTTGCCCACAATGCACTTGGTCATCTGTTCGTTAGAGATGAAATAATACTCTTGTCCGTTTTCTTCGTCTTTCCTCTGAGGTCTGGTTGTGTCTGGGTGTGGAAGGAGAGATGTTTAATTAGGACTTAATTCTGCGCTTAATTACACAGCGCCTCGAATCTGGTGTTTATTACTTTATTACTGACTGACGAGAATAACAGCCGTCTGTATCCACGCTGAGTTTGGTTACAGCATGTCCCACACCGATTAAAAATCGTGTAGAGAGACAGTATATAGATAGCATATATCGCTATCAGGTCAATTTTTTATTTTTCTCCTTAAATGTAGAAATGTCTGAAAATAACATTACACACCATACACACCGCAAACAACTGATGAAAATTTAAACGTGTGCATAAATCCTAGGCTTGTAAAGTCACATTTTTTTTTTAACTTTATCGTCTTTAGTATCTGATATATTTTAGGCGGTTTTTAGAATCTTAAAAAAAAACAACAGATCACAACCTTTCTGTACGCTCACAAACTTTAAAAGTCTCATATTTTACTATTGCTGAATATTTGCTGGTTTAGTGTCTATGTAAATGAGCTACTGCTGAGCCACGCCCCCAGAACAGTAGAACTGAGCAACAAGCTGGAGGAGGGGCTCTTCTTATATGAGGTCACAATAGGGAAAGGGGAATCCATCTGATTTGTTTAAACCTCGACTAATACAAACATGGAAAAAGGACTAAAAGACGGAAACCTGTCTGAATCTCTAAACATGCTTGAAAAGTGAATCTTGCGTAATAGGTGCCCTTTAACAGTTAGCGATTATTATTCTGCAGTTGCTAATTTTATGAATGGTTTGAGATCGTTCGACTATATGCTATTTTACTATTTAAAAAAAAAAAAAATTAGCATTTTTTCTATAAACAATTAGAACAATTATGTCAACAGAATAAGGAAATTAACAACTAAAAATAGCAAAATATACCTAAAAGTAGGTCTTATATTTGGTGTACTATCACCCTTCATAGATAAACATATAGATATTTTCATTAGCAGTCATGTTCTGCAGTGTAAAGCTCTCTCTAAAACACTGTACTGTATAAAGTACTTACGAGGAGCTGGGTAGGCGAACTTTTCAGGGTATTTGGTCAGCAGTGCACTTTTGATGTGACTTCTTCCTACACCAGGAGCACCTACAGAGGGTAAAAAAAAAACAAAGACAGATGCATATATGACAGCATTAATGCAACATATAGTAACCTGTACACAGTTAGATGAAGGCGTGTTAAAATTTCAGCATGATGTACAATCTCTGTAACCCGTGATGTTTTCGCGTAACTGTACTTACCGATGAGTACCAGAGTTTTACGATTGAACGCAGGGAGCTGGACAACCTCTTCATAAGAAATGACATCAAGTTGATCAAAAACTGGAGAGGAAAAAGGCACATTGGTATTTTTCAATTTTTTTAATCCACATATGATTTATAAAATATGTTAGAAATCCTAATGCAGAGGAACGTGGTACTTACTAGAACTGTGTTTTGCCAGGTACTTGTCTTTGCATTTCTTCTTTTTCCCAAAAGGACTACACGACTGGCTGGGCTCGGCACTGCTCTTACTTTTGCTAGCTACACGCCTAGGAAGAAAAAAGAAGCGTAAACCAGACACATAAGGAGAAGATATTGCTAAATTAAGAGATTATAAGTTATTTGCTATCAGGTTTACACAGGGTTGGCTGAAAAGCCTGGCATTTTTCCTTGTAATGTTTTGAAACCTTGAAATAGTTTTGAAACCACAGACTGCGTGAAAAGAGCTGGACAAACCCTCTATGGCGTCACCTGTAGGTTTTTTAAAGAGCGGTTTTAAAGCTCAGCTGTAGGAGCGCTGGTTAACGCCCTTTTGGCAGAAGCTGACTCCATAAATGGGCAAATGGAGGAAACATATGGAGCCTAGCTACTGGTTGGAAAAAATGCTAAAATAAAAATGAGCTAATTCTAATTCTATTTCTTGTGGCGAGTTAAACTACAACGATTCCGGTAAGTTGGATGCTAAGGTAATGCATAGCAGACAGTTAGCGGTTTGTCACCAACAATGCAGCTTTCACTTAAATTAGCCACACCCTGAATTATGCATATTTGCATGGTTTAATATCATTTTAACTGATAAAATAATACATATAAGGACACCAAAATCCTTTTTTTTATCCCAGGCTGCAAACATGTTTATTTCTGTTGTAAAGTTAGACATTTTAACATGGGCCTTTATGGGATTAGTGCACTAAAGTGTTAATCATCTCTGCGTGGAACATTATCAGTTCTGATACACTAAAGAAATCTTCAGTGTTCTTGTATTCAGCGTGTATGCAAATGCAGTCAAAATCTGCCCTCAATCTGAGCGTTTGCTCCAATTTATACTTTTAAATACATTTGATCCAGACTTGGTCCGTGCTGTATTATTATACATGATTTAATTCAAGTAAATGACAATGAAATGGGTAAAACCTGGATAGAATGGTCCATACCATTCCTGAAGTTCTGGGGATGGTATGAGCCCTGCAAAGTCTTTGCCCGAATTCTCCACCCTGCCCTGCCACCAGTTTGGATCTTTTTTGTTGATGATCTGGATTATGTCGCCAGTTTTGAATTTAAGGCCAGCCTCTTTGCACGGGATGAGCTCGTCCTTGGCAGGGTCATAGTCGAACTGAGCCCTCATATACATCTGCAGTAAGGCAAACAGCAGATTTATGATTTTGCACAAAAAAAAAAATCTTAGGGTCAGGGGCTAAACCACCTCCAACCATCCACTAGGCTTCATGGAGAACATATGAGGGTGATATAATTAAATTTTTTGTAAATGATGATGCAAGTAAAAAGACACTTTAAAGATTTAAATAAAATAAACATATATCATTATACAGTATATGCACACAATATATTATATAAGATTTCAATATGTAATATAACACAAAATTACCACAAAAGAAAATTCTGTTTCTGGTTAAATGCAATGTTTTTGATGTACACCATAGGCTTCCTATAAGCAAAATAGGTTTTTATATGTAAAAAAAAGTGTTAAAAATGTATTACCTGGTAATATGTTTGTTTTGCATAATGTTTTTCACTTATCTCACTAATCTATTAAGTTGCACACCACAAGAGGGCGCATGTGCAGTTGCAGTATTGCACAGAGCATGTATTTACAATAGCATGATTTTCGTTAGCCTTCTTGTTTGTGTTTGTTTAAACTATTTTGAAATTATTAATTATTTGGGATTGTGCTGTTTAACTGTTTGAATAAAACTTAAACTGAGAATAGCCTATGAGTATTTTTTGCTACTATTAGTAATGATTATTCAAATATTGATTGTTAACATGTTCAACTGTTAACTGAAGGGACGTCAAGAACCCGAGCACGAATGGAGGAAAAAATCTCATTCCTGTTCATAAAGAAATGAACAATTTCTAGTCCTTGCTCACGAGTGCACTCTATACATCCTTAAAGACCAAAATGAAGCGTAAGGACAGCCGGGTTTGGCGGTATGGGTGGTGCACGCTACAAAACAGTCACTAGAGGTAGAACAACGAGCGGGGTGTTTTCCAGATGACTGAGTGTGAATGAGGAATAGATTCTGATTTTTTTTTTCCATGCCTGTGTGCTAATGATGAGAAAAATAAAACTAGAATTGAAAAGCTTTGGTGGAAGTTGCCTAAAAACACTACAGTGTTTAATGAGGAAGTGAGATTTTCTACAGTTAGACTCTACTGGAGTCTGGATGACTAAATACAGTCACCTGATTCAGAGGGTTACAGGAATCCCCTAATGAAGAACAAACCATAAGATGGAAAGCAGCTACATTCAAACTTTAAGGTCCCTTCTACTCTACAGTTTGACAATGGCAACGTTTCGGGAAAGTTTTGCGTGATGCTGTGACAAAATCGGCTGAACGGACAGACATACAGATATACAGAAAATTGTCTGAGACTGGTTTTGCGTCCTCCAATGTATGAAACAAAGATATTATTTAAAGAGCGAGTTCTGATCAATGTACAGACAAAACCTCTGTTATTTTTGTTACGTGTGATTGGTGGATCTCTCTGTAGCTTTAGATGAGTTTTTGAACCCTTTGCTCTACCCTACTGAATATGAACCACACAAACCCTATTTCCTGATTTCTTCAAGGAAACACTGCCTGAACACAACCTAAGGATTCGTTACACACACACACACACACACTGCTGCTTGATTTATTATCTGAGACAGCCAATCAGAAGGAATTTCCTCCAGTCTCTTGGCTGGGTTTGTGTCACATGTGTCACATCGAGCTCATCAGAGCACAGGGCTGCTATTTTAAGAGAGTGTGCAGAGCGAATTAGAGAGAGAGAGAGAGATGGCAAGCAAAAATGCAGTCCAAACGAGTCCCAAATATAACTCCACCTTCCAGCTGTGTTTTTGTGTGTTTAGTGCTGGTATACGGTACACTTATTTGATGAGTTGCACAAAATGTAATGTTTCAGGTCGACAATGTTTACGTTCTGTCATCTGAATCGCAAAAAAAAATAAATTAAAATTCTAACTTGCAATCCATATCCTAGAATCACGGTGTATAATCAGTACAGCGTTCTGCTCACCTCACAAATCATGGAGCGACTCTGCTGATTTGGGATGACTTTCAGAGTGACGATGCCGTCTGTATCTTTCTGCAATGATAAACATATTTGAGATTTCCCTCACACAAGAACGGGTGTATCCGGATCATCTGTGTGAGACTGTATCTGAGACACACGAACCAGAATCTTTTGCAGTTGGTCCACACTCTGATTCGCAACACTTTTCCCGTTAATCTCAGCAATTTCATCTCCTTCTTGTAAGGAACCTGTCACACACACACACACACACACTTTATATATATACTGCTTTAAATATAAAAGCCGCCTTAAGCAAAGTAAGAGGGGTGTTCAAGTCAAAGCAGGACTTTTGAACAGAACTCAGTCCTAAGAGTAAAATCTCCCTTTATTTTTCCATATAATCCCCTGATACACTCAGACACGTATCCCAGTGTTTCTGAAACACTGGCCTCCCAGGAACTCCTTTGGTGGATTTTCCAAATATGCAGAAATGGATTGGAGTGAGGTCAGGACTGTACGGGGGATGTGGTGATAACTTCCAGCCAAGTTCCTCTAGCGTGCGAGTGGTGTTGGTGAATGATTGTGTGTACAGTTCACACAGACAGATGAGTCTTTTCTTCATTGCAAGTTGCAGACAAATTATCTGCCGATTTTTAAAGATCAGGCGCTAAATGTTTACGGGAACAACTGCAGCGAGCTCCGAGCCACCTCGGCCAGGACTGTCATTCACGGACGTACGGCCTTCTTTAAACTGTTTACATCGTTCTAATGTTTTACTGCGGCTAAGAGTCTCATCTCCGTCCTGTTCTTAAAGTCTTCTGTAAATGTCAATCATGCTTCACCTCAAGTCCCGGTTTGACGTGAACGCCACTTATATACAGTATATACTGTAGATTAGAACCTGCCTTTTTACTAAATCAATAATAATTCAAACAGCACTCACCCTGCCTGTGGATCATCCCTCCGTGTAATATTCTGGCCACCATACACTTCTGTTTCTCGTTCAGTTTGAGGGTCACACCCTGAATGGTAACGGAGCGAAGCAACATATCAGACAAAAAAACAAAAACAAAGTGAGCTTGATGACAATCGATTATTCTAAATATGAATCCAGGAACTGGACCCGAGACAGTACCAGTGGCTCTGACGGATGCTTCTCGAAGGCGACCTCGCGCATCTTAGTCACTTCTTTGATGTTTGTGTGGTCGGTGGTGCCGTTAGTGTACACTGTATCCTGCTCCTTCGCTTCAAATGTCTGCACGGCTGCCTGAAAATGCAAGCAGACACACACAAATTAATGGGCGCCACATGGCTGGACTAGAGTTTACACATAATGGTATAAACAACAAACAAACAGAACAACAGCTTGTAAAGACTCCAGTGAGTCACACAACCACTCTGTACAACCACGCCGAGCAGAAAAGCCCGAGAGCTCAGAGATACTCTCTCACACACACACACACACACACACACACACACACACAACCTTAAACACGGTGTTTATTCGTCAGCACCACCACTGGGTTAGAATGTCACGTTAAAAGGGTTCAGCTGCACTTTATAGCACATATCTACCCGTGCCATTTGCTCTCGGGTTAAAGATTAAACTCACACATTTTTAACAACTCATTAGATCCCGAAAGACATGACAGGGTTGTCATGGTTCTGGGTACGGCTCAGAGGTCTGGAACGTCATGTAAAGGGAAGACATCAGTAAGGTCACAGAGCACCGGTGAATCATTTCAGGGTTTTTATTTTAAGTTCAGAGGAAATACAATCAGAGCTTGGAATAATGTGTGTGCTGTTTGTGTAATCTGCTCTCTACGGCGAATGGGATTGTTTTAATATCCTCCTGAAAGCCGAACTCTACCGCTGCAACTGTGAAACACTGACTGTTTCTCTTTATTCATAGCTGATAACTAGAAATGTAATCAATGTCCTTAAACAGGAGGAAACTTTGAAAAGGAATTAAACCTTATAACAGACCTCATATGAGCACGGTACAAGGATATATATACTGTATATGGACAATAAAGTCGGGAGAAAAAGTTATGTTTAGTTTTTATTTTATTTTATATAATATATATTCACGTTGAAAATTTCAAATCCAAGAAACAGGGAAATGAGATGTTCAAAAATCAGCAAAGTGTGACACCGTTCCCCATCTGCCCTAAAATGTCACTAATACATTACGTATAAGAGACTAAAAGATTACGCAGCTATAAAACTTGCTGACGAGCGGCGAGCGCCATAACCGCGCGGTGAGACGTCTGATTCATAGCCCTCCAGCCGTGGACTCGAGGCTCACGTGTGGCGCATTAACGCTAATCTGATCTGCGTTATTGCACGTCTCAGCACATGCTAAAGGTCACACGGGTTCTTATGACTTTATATTGCACGACTGGGACTTTGGTCCTGTCCTGGGATGTTGGGAAAGAGATCAGTGAACATGCAGTTCCTCGTAATGCTGGGAGGAAGATTCCAAGAACAGAGCAGAGGAGTTTTCCTGGATTTAGAAAAGAACTATGATGTCATTAAAAGAGAAATTAGGTAAAAAGCCATTGTTGCAAAAGGAAGTCTTGTGGACAGAGAATAAGCTTACACACACACACACACACACGAACACACACGTGCATTTTTTAAATACATTTACAGATGCATTTAAATATGAACTACAAATATTTACATACTATATACATATTTATTTATTACACGCACGTCACAATAATAGATTTTTTGTGGTGTTTGAAAAAATCTTCACTTTTTTTTTCATTTCAAAGTTGTTTAGTGACATTATTATAAGAAATATACTTAAAACAATAAAAAATATACTTTTTAAAAATATTTATATTAATTAGTTGAAAGTTAAAGGATGTTTGTAATTTAGAATATTTCAGATATACAGTATAATAATTATATTATGTACTTACTGTATAGTACACTTACATTTTTTAAAAAGATAATAAAAAAATTATGTAATAAAAAAGGCAAAAAATCTTTCTTCAATAATCCTCACATCAATGTACTGTGACATCACCATAATTATATTATCATTTTATATAATAAAATGGGCCAAAGCAGAAACCTCCAATTGGGACTCATGGTGTGTGTACGGTGGTGCTATTAGACAACATGGTGGATGCAAACCCAGTAAACAGCAAGAAGAAGATCCAAGTACACACAGTTAATAAGTGCTGTTACTCCGGAGGAACACAAACATGAGGAACACAAACATGAGGAACACAAACATGAGGAACACAAACATGAGCCATAAAGCAGTTCGTCTGCAGAAACAAAAGATTTTTATGTGGAAAAAATGCTGAAGTCAGCGAAAATACTGCTGACCATTTCTCTTTTCTCTGGCCTTCTTACTCACACACACACGCACACACACACGTACATACGCACACAGAGTTTCAGGATATGAAAAGTGTCCTGTTCGTTCAGCAACAATTGGAAACTCAAGGTTCCTTTTTTCTAGTTTTATATGATTTATAGTTTTGCAAAAAGCCCAACGCCGATGTTCTCCTGAATCACACTGCAGTAAAAGTGCCCTCCTTCACCCTCATCTCACACACACACGGTGATGCTCCTGTCGCTGTAGAGAAATACAGGATGTAGGAGGAATACTGCAGGAGGTTCCTGGGTGAGGAACAAAAGCGAGTAGAAATTTCAGGATTTTTTTGCCTAATGATTTGAATCGTTCTAAAACATTAAACCAATTTAAAAACACAAAGCATATGAAGATCCTGTAGCTCTGCAGGTCATTTAGCTTAACTTCTGGGATATTCCCGGCTTTGTGACTGCGGTGTAAGGATAAACTGGGATGATCTACGATTAGAGGAATCACATTAGAGCAGTTTGATCTTCCCAAGCGCTCTGGAGAGAGAAAAAAGGAGAAGCTGCGAAAAAACAAGAGGGCGGAGATGTCCATGAGTCCATGAGGAGCTTCTGCCACTGGAAAGCTGAGGATCGTCTTCGCTGGCAATTCGGTTATAAATGAGACGACCTTCAGGCTCACTGTTTCAACTCAGAGTTCCTAGTGAGAGTATTTTAGTATTATGTTTTAAACTAAGTGACTACTGACATTTTCCCCCAAAATATTTTCCTGTGGCTGAATATTAATCTATTAGACAGATCATATACAACATTAAAATCAATGTAAGATCCTAATCTGCCACTCTTGTTAAATTACGATTGTAGCTTATTAATGTTTGCTGCATGATGAAGATGTGTGTTATTGGATGGGAGCAAAAATAAGTGGAGTGTGTGTGTGTGTGTGTGTGTTTATGTGGTCTAGGTTGTACGTTGTGTATAGCAGCGTCTGGTACAAACAATAAGACTTTGGCTCCAGGTCAGATCTGACTGGTGCAGGATGACTCATGCAGAATTCAGGGAGGATCAGATGTTCTTACTTAGATACGGACACATGCAGGATACGGCTAATTATCAAGTTACCAAGATGCCCAAATACTCGTCAGAGTATAAAACAGTAACAAAAAAAAATTATATGCTCAAAAGCTATTTTAACCCAGGTTTGCACCCCAAAAAAAAAATTAGTCGACCCCAAGAGCTCCATATGGGAACCCATTCCATCCAATCGCTGCATGCATACTATGCAACTGAGTCGCCCTTGGCTTTGCATTCGCTTATCCTTAATCAAAACATTCATATTCCAATCAAAAAACTGCGTAATTTAACATCTTGTAAACGTCTTGCAATATTTTTTGCCAAACAAAAGCAGTTCCAAATCTTACATATTGAAGCTTTACGACATGATCTAGTCGATACTTTCAAGCATGTTTAATATTTAATATAACTTTAATACATTTCAGACAGCTAACAAACTGTAGGCAGAGACAAAACCTTGAGCTGTATCTGTCTGAATGTCCTGGATAAACTCCACGCTTTTCAGAGCAGTCACCACCATAGCAACATCAAGTCTGAACATCAGGTCTGCAATGCAACGCATTCAGTGTACAAGCAGTAGGAAAAAGATGTGGTTTTTAAAGCAAAAACCTGGTCCTTAAAAGGTGTCACGTTATTACAAAGACTGTCATAAATAAATAAATAATTCTAAAAATGAGAAGAAAAGATACTTTGAAAACTAACAAGTATGTTTGTGTGACGTTATCATAACTCAAGGCGGTGAAGTCTGAACTTGGGATTATATCATTTTTAAGATTGGTGCGAAAATCATGGACTTTTCATTAGCAGCTTTCCGAGTACAAGCCGCAGGTTCCTTTTCCTAGTGAGTAGTTGGAAATGAAGTTTATGAAGATTCTTAAATGAAGATTAGCCCTGCTAGCCCACTTATACAACTTTCCCCTATTAAACTCCCAAACCACAAGCTGGATCAGAAACCAAAACAAACCCCAAACCACCAGAACACCCTGTACACAGATCTTCAGGTCCTGAAACAATAGCTTGAGACACCATGCTGGCTTCAGTTCAGTAGGGGGTTGATCCTCTAAAAGTCATTTCCAGAGTCGTGTACCCGGCCTGTTCTAATATTTCAACACATGCTTTAGACTGGTTAAAGATTTCAGACTCGAAACTGCATCGAGGCAGAAAAACCCGGCTTGGGTCTTGCACAACCTACCAGCTGATAGAGGCGTGACAACACTGCCTCGGAAAATCACTCCAAAACACTGATGCATGGTCTTCAGCGCAGAGGAAGTCACATGCTCTAAGCAAACTGTCTGAACAGCCTGCTCCGGTTAACAAGTCTACACAGCTCAAAATAACCTCAGTCAGCTGAATTCACAGCTACAGAACCGCAAAGAGAGAAGAAGACGAGAAGTAAGGTGGAGTGAGTGTGACATTATAGTGTATAAAAGTACAATACCTCACCCTGAGACTTAACTCCATCACTGTACATGAGACGGTGCTAACAGTTAACACGATCTAAAGAGGTTCTTCCTGTAAATTCCCCGATTGGGACAAACCAAAACCGCTCCTAAGGTGGCTTTTTCACGCTGTGTGGTTCCTGCGTGGTGCAGGAACTTCTGCGGCATAACAAACAAAAGTCGCACTAATGTCTAAAGAGTCAGATTTTAAATCTGTGGCCTGAGAGAGGCTCAAGGGGGTTAAATTGGCTGTTCTCTGGGTGGGAGGGGCATTCTCTCTCTCTCTCCTGTCAATCATTGTGATACTTTCCAATCATGGGTATTGGGAACCTTAAGTATGCAAACGAGGGCAGATGGTTATTTCCTCTCAGTGTGTTACTGCGATGTTTAAAAAGATGTACAGTCCCTGTCAAAAGTTTAAACACACCTTTTAATTCAATGTTTTTTGTTTTTATGATTTATTTTCTACATTCTGCAACAATAGTGGAGATTTCCAAACTATGAAATAACACATAAGACATTATTTAAAACCCTTAAAACTCGAGCGAGACGGATGCTTGGTGGCAACACAGCATGGGTCAATGAAAAACAATAAACGTTTGTTTCAGATATGTCAGGTGGAACGAAAGTTTTACAAACAGTAAATTTTACCGCTACCGGAATATGAGTATGATGTCGCAAAAATGGAGTACTCTCAAAACAACCAAAAACAACCATAAAACATGTGATCGTGTGTCTCTGTGCCATTTCTTTCCCTATGTGATCCATTCAAAAAAATCTTAGTCATGTTTGTATAGTTGGTTAAATTAACAAAAATTCAGTTTATCATGTTGCGAATAGTGTCACGCTGTACTGCACAGTCCTGAGCCCTGTATATATTTATTTAAAAAAAACAGCAAAACAAATAATGGCTACAATGCTCTGAGCTTTAAGGGCTACGACATGAAGGTCAGATGTAATGGAACAGTTCTCACAAGAACAGTATCGTGTCGAGTGTGTTTGTAAAACCCATCAAGCTCCATGATGAAACTGTCTCTCATGAAGACCTTCTCAGGAAAACAAGACCAACACTGAGCTCTGCTGCAGAGGAGAAGTTCATTTAGAGTCACCAGCCTCAGAAATCACCAATTAACAACCAGCACCTCAGATTAGAGCCGTTATGAAGCTTTACAGAGCAGAAGGAGCAGATATACATCTCAATATCAACTGTTCAGGGGAGATTATTGGACATTAAACATCAGGAAAGACCGTGGAGTTAGAAGGTGTGTCCAAACAGTGTAGCTGAACCCGGCTTCATGTGGTTCTAGGGAACGTTTCGAGTTTTAGATGATCTCTCAACCCCAATCCAAACTCCACTGAATTCACCTTTGATCTTTTTCAAAGACTCTCTTTGGAGACCAATAGTGAAAGTGGCATGTTATAGGTCATATAACATATTTTACAGTGTGTTGCAGTTAAACTGCTCAGAAGCTTGATTTTGCACACGTTGGAGTAACTGGACACTTCTAAGCGTGTACGCTTTTATACTTTATCAGTAGGGGTTAAACGATGATCGACGTTAGTTCAGTGCTCCTCCGTGTCATCGCACCAGGTAATAAACTGGTACATAGTACAGAACACTAACAGCATGTAGAAATCTCTCAGCAGTTTCAGCAGAAGAGGTTTTCTCTGTCATCGCCTTTATCTTATCAGATCAACGTGTCGAGATATGGATGATGTTTCTCATCTTTTATTTCACCAGAAAAATCCTCCTGATGTAGCAGTGAATGATTTTCAAAGATCAGCAGTTTGAAAGAAATGATACTGGCGCCTCCTCCACATTACAATCACTGTGAGCTTAAGATTCTCCTCCAGCACACAAGACCACAGCAACTTGTCACGGTGCAAAACAACAACTTCTGGTTGGAGGACTTCCTGTCATGTGAACACAAAGCCAAGTCACATGGCGTAGAGCACGGAGAAAAACACCTCCCCGGCCAGCCCCGGCTCGTCTCCCCTTACAGCGCCGTGGCTTAATCGCTCAGAACTGCCTTTTGACCCACTAAAAGAATTCGTGTCGAACTGAGAGTGAACAAAAATGTGTTTGACGGCAAATATGAAAAACAAGTATAAACAGACAAGAGACAACAACAAGACGCTCAGACACATACAGTTATTCATTTCCAATAATCCAAACTTTAAAAAGCAGTCCACATTAGTACCCTACATTCTTAAAAAAGTTTTTTTTTATGGTTTCACTCTGTTTTGATTGGGTCCAGTAGATTGGGTAGAAACTAAAAGAAGAAATAAATGAGTGTAGAATGTCATATAAAAGTCATATGATAGTGTGACTAAAAATATAAACTACAAAAAAAAAAAGCTAAACTAATTGCTCAGTGGTTAAGGCATTGGACTACGGTTCAGAAGTTTCCAGGTTCAAACCCCACAATCACCAAGTTGCAACCGCTGGGCCCTTGAGCGCGGCCCTTAACAGCTCAGATGTACAGTATAATGCAATAAAAATGTAAGTCGCTCTAGATAAGGGAAGAAGATAAGTAGAGACAAAGTTTTCTTCGGTTCATTATTACCTACCATTATCGATCATTATCATATTTGTAATCCTAGCATACTTCATACAAGATGGCCTGATGATGTGTTGTGTTATACACACTCAAAAAGGGCCAATGTTCCAAAAAGGTACAAAGACTCTTTATGTTGCGCTTTAATGCATCACGCAGATCTGTACATAGAACATTTATGGGTTTCTACTTAGGGACAACTAGAGTGATTTTTAAGAAATTCTACAATAAGCATTTTTCCCCCCTATTACATGTTCAGAGGTAGTACATGATCGTGATGCAAAACACCAAGCACGGGTTATATATTCTCCATGAGGGGGTAAGGGACAGGGTTAGCATGCACACCTTTAATTAATATAAATCTCCAGTATGAGCCTCAGCAAGTGAACTGCACTCTGGGTTTACACTCAATAGGCGTGACAGATGGATTGCACTTACAGTGGGTTTCCCAGGTGATTACTGGACCGGTTTAAAATGTTTAAAATCAGCTCTGCTAGGGCGACAGCCAAGAGCTTTTCATTTTCATTAATATTTGCACTAAAAAAAACCCCAACTCTTAATTAACTTGGGATCAGATAACCATTCTATAATCGGGGACACACACACACACACACACAGTGTGGTGTTGCACAACCAGCTCCAAGCTGTTTCACAGACTTCCCTGGATGTCGACTGCAGTGATGAGACACAGCAAAACAGACTGTCTATTTATAGCGTGTTTAGCCTTCTAAGCCCTGGATACATGACTAAGAGATGAGCCGCACCAACACCAGCGAGGATTCACCGGAGGAATCCTAACTCAGCATTCGCTCTGTTAATAAAGTGGTTTATGGGTCAGAGTTTTGCGATTGATTTAATAAAGGAAAAATAAGCCAGAATGGTAATATGTATATAGATGTATATAACCCAATTTTTTGGCTTAGCGTCATGTTTAACAAAGATGGTGTATAATTGTTTTCACAGCCGATCATCGATCACTCATTAACACTTTAATCATCCGTCGTGCATCTCATTATATATTTTTTCTCTGTTCATCAGTAGCTGTGATGAGTCACCATGGAGACGACAGATCCCCGTGTCATTACCACATCCCCCAGTTCAAGCTCCATACAACATACACCAGCTAAAACCGCACAGGTCATGGCATTGTAATCCGCTCTCGGATCCGCGTAGTGCTGCCTCGCTGAATATAATTGCATTAAAATGATCTCAAGAATATTTGATACAGAGCTTCTAAAAGGTACAGGGAGACAGATCCAAAGGACAAGAACGTTCGGTAGCCTTTGGTAAAGTAATACATCATACAAGAGCAGTCTCTAAAAATATAATCCCTTATTCAGAGCATTCGTCTCAGTCTCACTGTGTTTGCTGCTATAAACCGAGATTCCACTGAGGGTGATAGCTGAGTCATGCCATATGTTGTGTGTGTGTGTGTGTGTTTCTGTGTGTGTGAAACAGAGAAAGTAATCAACACTGATAAATTTAGACCATTCAAAAAAGACAGTCAAGCTGATTGATGATTAGAAGAATAAAAGGTTTAGGAAATCAGGATTTGGTCAAACAGAATTTAAGCAAATTTGAGATTTAAAACAAATAAAAAATTGATTAGATTAAAATTAGGGGCGTGGGGGGGTTACATCATGATTCTGGAAGGCATTTCTGCAATACACAGTGTGTACCATGATGTATGTTCACAAACTGTCAGCATTTTTTTTTTATATTTAGAAAAATCTCATTTTTATTAAACAGTTTTTTTTATTAAAAAGATTAATTCCTCACACCAGTGCTGTCCAGTCAGTTTGTAATTATAATTTGTTCATATTTTTTTTAAAAAAGTGTACTGTAAATATAAATGAGAATAATTATTTATTATATAAATTGCATCACATATTAATTGGTTTAAAATAAAAGTTATCATATTTTTTAACTATTTTATAGAAAAACTTTTGTAACAAAATATATCATATCATACTAATTTCTATTATCTAGGAAACCTCTTTAGTCCAAAAAGGGACCGTGGAGGCCACTGGTGATTACAACGTATTTATTCCCATTTTTAGAACCGTGGTAGAACCTCCGGTCAACATTCACACACTATGGGCAATTTGGGGACGTCACACAGCCTATTCCGCATGGAGGCCCGGGTTCGATTCCCAGCCGGTGCCCAAACCCCCAGCCACTGGATGCAGTGCCGGTCCCAAGCCCGGATAAAATGGGAGGGTTGCGTCAGAGAGGGCATCCGACGTAAAACCTATGCCAAGTTGCTGCCGGGAGCAGCCGAAAGGCCAACAACAACATAGCCTATTCCGCATGTCTTTGGACTGTGGGCGGAAACTAGAGTACCCAAGGAAATCACACCAAGAACAGATAGAACATGCAAAATCCATGCACACGGACCGAGAGGCGGGAATCGAACCCAGACCCTGGAGGTGCGAGGGGACAGTGCTAACCACTACGCCATTGTGATATAATGCATGATATATCGCACAATATTAAGGTTTTCTAACAAACTGACAGCAATGTTGTGTTATAAACAAATTACTTGTATGCATTTAAATATAAATTACTATGTTCAAAAAAGTGCAGTTTTATTACAGTTTGATAATTATTTTAAAATGATCCTACATTTTACAACTTTCACAGCAAATCTATTGTTTTCCCATCAAGGTTTGTAACATCTAGATAAAATCTTATGTTTATTTTAAGCATCTTTTCATAGTTTGTCCTTCAACCTTAAACCATATTTGTGGTGATAATCTGAAATGGTTGTTAAATGTAAAATAAACAAGAGAGATTAAAGTTTTAGCGTATTGTTCTCATGTGAACATTAATATCATGTAATTGCCTCATTAATCGTGTTTATCATTTAATGACAGATTAGGAGAACACACTGCTCATAACGAAACTGATATCGGTTCGGCTGATCTGGTTGTGGCTTTGGTTTTGCAGCTGCCTAATAATATGATTTAACTATATAACAGGCTGGATGTTAGAACATTTTATTTATTTATTTATTTGTTTTCCGGGTCATTCTGAATAATAAACAGATCTTGTATAAAACACACCCCGAGTCAGAGGGTTATTTGCCCCGCTCTACCCGGAGGCCTGGCAGCTCATTTTACAACTTTCACAGCAAATCAGCTGCATAAAATGTTATTAAACACTACAGAGATATCCCTGAGAAGTGCACTGTGACGTCATTTACCGCGAAAACGACATTGTGTCGTCACACCGCTCAGACCTACAGGGAAAATGCTGGATTTAAACAAACAAACAAACAAACAAACAAACAAAACGCTATGATTGTTTATCTTTTTTTTAAATATAGTTCGTCCTTCATCCTTAAACCATATTTATGGTGATAATCTGAGGCGGTTTTATTTAATGTACGATAAATAAAGAGTAGATTAGAGTGTTGTACGGTGTTGTTCGGATGTGAACGCTGCGGTTTAACAGCGGACCGGAACAGGCCGGGAGTCTGTGGCGCGTCAGCACTGCGCAGGGTTTACGCAGTGATGCTGCTCGGCGCTGATGTCGTTACATAATTAACTCATTAATTGCGTTTATCAATTAACGACAGATTAAACAGAGAAACGCATTGATCGTAATGAAAGTTGTTGATGTGGATGCGGCTTTAATTACCTAGCTGTAGATCTGGGAATAAGATAAAGTCGATGTAACAGGCTGCATGTGGGAATGATATTATTTCCTGGTAAACGTTGTACCTTATAAATAATAATAATAATAATAATAATAATAATCTGGATAGACAGATCTAGTATGAAGGGCACAGTGAGTGAGAGGGTTATTTGCACCCTCATACCCCCCCTCTCTCTCTCTCTCTTACCTTGTCGTTCTTGGGTTTGTTCAGCAGCAGCTGCTCCAGGTACAGGTCCGAGAGCGCCGTGCGCGCGCTGTTCACCCGCTCCAGAACCCCCGCAGGTTCGGTTTTACTGGAGTTTAACGTCATTCTGGACCCGGGGTTCGGGAGAGCAAGTGCGAGGAGCGGCTCACTGGTGCCTCCTCTAACAGAGAGAGAGAGAGAGAGAAAGGGAGAGAGAGAGAGAGAGAGAGGGGGGGGGGGAGGAAGCTGGAGTGTAAAATAAAGTTCAAGAGCATGCACAAAGTCCAGAGTCCAGTGGAACCGGGAGCCGAGCCTGTCTGTGTCTCTGCGCTCACAAAGCCAATACACAGCTGTGTGTGTGTGTGTGTGTGAGAGAGAGAGGAGGGGGTTTGGCTTCTGTTTCCTTCACACATAAAGAGCTCCGTTTTGATGACAAAATCGATGGAGGCGAAAGAGCACAGCCTTTAATGCGTCATTTTGTTACTTTGTTTCTTTCTTTCTTTGTTCTTTCCTTTTACTTCCTCATAAATGAGCTGATCAGACCATAACCTTAATGTCAGTTTCCTCCTTATGATTCTCCTGTAATTAAACCTGATGCAGTAATCCTGTGCTACAGTCAGGGTTGCCAGATCTGCTTCTCACAAAAAGACCTGAAATAACCTCCTCCTCCCCACCCATGCATTGTTTACTCGTGTTACTGCTCGTAGGGAACATTTATGTCTTTAGGTCTGGAGCCTATCTAGCCTGAACGGGGAGCCGATCTGTTACCGGGGACACACACGTTGCTCATATACACCAGGGAATTTTGGGAACGCAGCATGTTTTCGGACTGTGGGACGAAACCAGAGTACCTGGAGGAAACCCACCAAGCATGCACACACAGACCAGAGGCGGGAATCGACCACAGACCCTGAAGGTGCAGGGGAACGAATGCTAACCACTATACCACCAGGTAACTTTTAACTCCAGCATCCACAATCCCCCTTTCCTCGCGCCTTCAGCGTTCACCTCCACTCTGAGAGGGTAGTGTGTGATTGGAGTTTGCAGACCTTGTCCTTCCAGGGTGTCCCCCAACCTTGACCTTGTGCCCTTCTGAGTTTCCCGGAAAAAAGCTCCAGAAATCAAACCCCTGACCATCCAATCAGTAACCGAGAGCCTTAACCGTTTAATCCACCACTGGTTTTCAGGTGGAACCCTGGTCCAAAACAACCCCAATGCAGCATAAAAAGGCCACCCAGCTTAAGCTAAGGGGATTTACCAAATACTGTACAACAAAACACACACACACACCTAAACACTACATTATACAGAAGCCTGGTGGCACAGTATTAAAGGGATACTTTAAGCAAAAAAAAAAAAAAAACAAGGTGTTAATTTCACTATTGCAATCTAAATAAAGTCAACCAGCCTTGGCATATTTACTGTCTGACGTTTCTGTTTGAATGTCTTGTCATTAGAATTACAGGGTTAGTGTAGTAGCAGATAGCTCTTAGGTTCACCTCTGTTAAACTGCAAGGCTAAATCACACACTCCTCACAACACCATGACAGCCAGCTGAGTGGACTTTACATCAGTTTGCCTTTACTACACACGTTAAAGCCTTATGCACACACACACACACACACACACACACACACACACACACACACTACATGTTTATAACCCTGATTTAGACTTTCATAGAGATATACTATGTATGCAGTCTGAAGAGCTACCAGCTGCGGCCAATTTGATCAAACTGTTAAACTACTTTACTGACTCATATATTATTAAATATTTTAAACTGATCAGTGTGTATTTCAGATTTTCTGACTTTATGGATGTATTGTTTTATTTTTTATAAAGTCTACCATGGAACATTAGTAGCAGCTACCAGTAGATGAAAATGGTACACCAATTTGACCAGTATGGCCTGTGTTCAGCAACTGGTAGTATTTTTTATAAAATGGTTCATGTATAATTGGTATAGCTCAGCAACATAATATTTTGGTAAATTATGTAAAATGTTTGTGTGATGCTGTAAATAAGCAAAATTCATGCTTGGGGTTTATCTATTTCTCATCTAATAAAAAAACAGTTATAAAGTTTATACAATAAAGCATAATTGCATTGGTATTAGAAGCACATGGATAAATAAAAGAAAAGAATAAATGTCTATAAAATCAGAATTGGATTATAAATTTAAATGAAGATCTACCGCCCCCTGCTGGCTGTGAACTCAAAGTGCCCCTTAAATACATGTTTGTCACAATTGTTGTACATAAAACTATACAGTACAATTTTTTGTAGTTGTTATTCCCCCCCCCCCCCCATGCCAGCTCATCATTCACCATTCAGTGTGTAGACAGGCCAGTTAAAAAACTCTAGTGATAGTAATAATAGTAAGTACAAAACTTCAGATTTATTTCCAGAATACGCATTTATACAAGAACAATTCCATAAACATGGAACATATTTCTGGCTGACTATCTGTAACAAAACTTTAAGTCTTGCTGCATTAAAGATGTTGGATTTCGAATGTAATGTAATGCCGCTGCCTGCAGCTGTAATGGAGGACTGGCCCAGGGCCAACTAAAAGCAGCATGCAATGGGATAGGGCCTGGAGAAGTGGAGCGAGACCTTCCTAAAGAAAAAACAAAAGGGGGAAAACCAACCCAGGGCTGGAGCCTCGAGAAACCACCATGATTTAACCCATCTAAATGCATGAGAAAAGTAAAAAAGAAAATAAAAGGTCAGAAAGAACAGAATTACAGAGGAACTAAGAATTACAGTGTTGTTTTTCAAAACAAGAACCTGGAGAAAGCCACAGAAACCCCAGGAGATAATCTCCAGGAGGTTTCGTCTGATGCAGAAAGAAAGCTTGAGAGAAAGGAAACCTGAGCCACTCAAGAGGTTCTAACAAATCACAAGCTCAACAAGGAGAACTCAAGATCAAGTGACTGAGTGTTCTGTAATCAGCCTTTAAATAGGCCAGCTACAGGTGCAGGAAGTTACCACTAATCTCTGTGTGGCAGTTCTCTGTCTCCCTCTGGTGGCGGGCAACAGTCTTGTGGAATTCTGCTACTTATGGTAAACAGTGAGCATGAAGTTCTTCTATAATTAGGTGCATACAATCCTAGCTTTAAAACTATATAAGACAGAAATATGAAGCATATATTGAAGTTCAGAACAAAAAAAATGTGTTAAAGTATACAGTAATTTGCAATAAACCATATGTTGGTACGTAGTATAGGTTTCCTATAATAGATATCCTTATATATTATATATAGCCTTATATCCATATCCATATAATAAAAAATATTTTATGTTGTCCCTGAATCTGTATTTAAAATGAATAAACACACATCCCCAGAATGTTGCTTAACTGAAGTAGTGTTTGTTGTATTCAGATCCATAATCAGACCCATTGACTTTTTCGTAAAATATTCAATCTAACATCTTATAAAAAAGCTGCAATTTTTAATATAAACTATAAATGTCACAAATTTGGACAAATCAATTGTCCTACACAGCATGTCTTTGAACTGTGGGAGGAAACCAGTGTATCGTGAGGAAACCCACCGAGCATGCCAAAAACATACACAGACCAGAGGTGAAATTCGAACCCCCCCCCCCACCCTGGAGGTGTGATATAACAGTGCTAACCACTAAGCCACCATGCCCTTGTAAGTGCCACCACTTACAAGTAGTTTATAAGTCAAAATCAGATAATTACCGAGTATTAAGTAAAGAACGGCACAATATTTAAAATGATTAAGCCTGATGATGTATAACCTGGGAACGATTTTAGTTTAACAATTCATTCTTACTGTTGTGTGGAAAAACTTTGCAGGCTGTCCAATCTGATTTACAATATACAGAAACTGAGAAAATCTGATGGTTGATTGAGGGCAGTCTCTGAAAGTAATATTCAGCAGTTACCATTCCAACCGCTTACCACAAACCCAAAGTGGGGCAGATTCCATGATTAACTGAACGTTTAGATGCATTCAATTCCTGCTATTCTAAGTACATATTAACAAATCTTGACATATTTAAAAGTTAGTACCCCCTCGGGTCTTAGTGTTAGGAAGGACAACAGATGAACAAGATAAAAAAAAATTTCACAGTGACATTAGATTTTTAAATTAAGCTGAAATAATGTAGGCAATACTAAGCACTTTGATGATCTACAAGCTGATTCAGTAGCTTGTAGTTCCACTTTTAGCAGCAATACCTTTAAATATCATTTCCTGCATGACTATCAGTTGCTAACTTAATTTTGGTCCGTTCCTTTTTACGACATTGCTTCAGGTTATTGAGGTTTTTAGGCGTTCGCTTATGCCCAGCTCTATTAAGGTCCCATTACAGCATCTCAGCTGGGTTAAGGTCTGGACTTTGACTAGGCCATCTCAAAAACTTGATTCTTTTATTTTTTAGTCATTCTGATGTAAATTCACTGGGACGCTTCCGATCATTGTCTTGTTGCACGACACAATTTCGACCAAGCTTTAGCTCTGGAACAGATACAGTATTTATCTCTAGAATACTCCGGTACACAGAGGAGTGCATGGTCGACTCAATGACTGTGAGGTGCCGAGGTCCTGCGGCTGCAAAAACAAGTCCAACTTATCATCCCTACACCGCCGTGCCTGACATCGGGTATGAAGTGTTTCTGCTAAATGTTTGGTTTTCGCCAAACCTGGCGCTCGACATTAAGGCCAAACACCACTTTGGTCTCATCTGACCACATGACATTTTTTCATGACCTTTGTGGTTAGTTTAGTGAATCTCAGTTGTGCCTCAATGATCTATTTGGAAGATCACTTTCTCCTGGCAAACCTTTCTGAACAAACCGTACTTGTTTAGTCGTCTTCTAATTGTGCTGCCAAAGACTTTAACATGCTCAGTGAGGCCTGTAGGGTCTAAGATGTAGCTCTTGTTTTTTTAAATTTTTTTATTTTTTCTGAGCATTGCACGGTTTGACATTAGGATAAATGTGTTGGAATGTCCACTGCTGGGAAGATTGGTAACTGTCTTGAATACTTTCCACTCATCACTCATCTTCTATACGGCTTTATCCTGTATTTAGGGTTGCGGGGACCTGAAGTCTAACCCAGGAGACTTAGGGCACGAGGCAGGGTACACCCTGGTGCCAATCCATCGCAGGGCACACACATATACACACTCACACACTACGGGTAATTCAGGAACTCCAGTTAGGTGCAAGACGACAGTGCTAACCACTACACCACCGTGCCACCTTAAATGCTTTTCATTTGTGAATAATCTTACTTACTGTAGAACACTGGACTCTAAATTGTTTGGAAATGGTTTTATAACCCTTTCCAGATTAAAGTGCAGCACATACACCCACCTGAACGCTTCCGTCTGCTTTTATAGGAGGTCTACACACCTGTAGATGATCAATTAATCACCTGGCTGCAATTTACCCCCTTAAATCCTGTGAAAGCAGTAACGGTGCACTTATTTCCTTTTTTGGCTTCATTTTTGTTAAATAAATCATGACACAAGTGAAAAAAGTTATATGTTGTTGGTTGTCTGAGGTTGTGTTTGTCTAATACTGAGAGCCACTATAGAGGATTTTTACAACATAGAATTGGTTGAGGGAGTATTACTGTAACTTTTGAACGTGACTCTATGTAAAACGAAAGGTTCAAACCGGGTAATTTTTGAAATCTGGATTTCAGATGAAAAGGCTGCCCTGTGGTTAACACTTGGACACAAAACTTTGCCTGATAGATGCAGCGTGCAAGAGGTCTTAAGGTGATTTCCTGTATAGGTTGCAAGAAAAGCGGCCTGATGATTTATCTGACATTTTCTCACTCATCCTGGTTGAGTGAGGTGAACCACTATGTAACAACTTTTTTACAGCTCTGGACCGTGCTGCATGTTTTGCTGACACAGACCTTGCTTGTTCATGCTTTGACATTAGAGTTCCACTTCCTGAGCCTCTGCAGTGCTGCTGGATGCGCTTGTGTTGTTGATCTGATGCCAGGCTTGATATGTAGGCTGTCGAAACGAAAATAAGCATACAAGTAGGAGAGAGTGAATTTAGGTCACTGTAACAAACAGTATTTCTACATGTAAGCAGTCTTGCAAATTGTTTGGTTATTACGCAGCAACTTTTGCTCTAGTGATACCCGAAAATAAACACTTGCACATTCTAGGCAACTTTATTGAAGTTGTGAGTTATTTTTTTTATAACATCATGGCTGCTGCGTGTTATACCTTAACCTTAAGATATAATGAGTGTGTTAAATTATGAGAAACATATGGATGTGGTGCAATCCTTAAAGTCAGCTCCATGACAATATGATGTGTTAAAGTTGGACTGGAAGAACTTGTGTGTCCTGCTCAATGTCCTCCTGGACATCCTAACATCATCAAGTAATGCTTTTGTAGAATGTATGAATGAACACAAATTCTCACAGCCACACTCCAACATCTAGTGGAAAACCTTCCCAAAAGAAAAGAGTGGAGCAACAAACACAGGGGAATAAATCTGGGATGAGATGTTCAACAAGAACATGTGACTGTGAAAATTTACTTAAGAGGAAGCATAAAAATCCTGACCCCTTTAAACTATTTAGTTCATTTTGATCTGAATCTGAGATCTGATCATTCTTACATCAAGTAGGTTAGATATTAGGCTAAAAGCAAGTCAAACTGATACTAAGTAGGTTTTCGATGATTTGTTATTTTTTATACTGCCAGGAGGAATGGTATCTTCCTAAGGGCCTGTAGCATTGTTGATAACTTCATTTGGTGCAGAACTGCTGTGATAGCCTTGTTATAGCTGTGGATGTTCTGTCTATTAAAGCACACTATTTAGTAGTGTATAACTATTTAGCTGTTTTGTGAGGGGAGTGGTGGCTCAGGCAGCTAAGACTCTAGGTTGTTGCTCGGCTGATCCAGGTTTGAGCTCTGCCGCTGGTTTGTTGGTGCTGTTGGGTCCTTGGGAAAGACCTTTAACCCTACATCACCACATACTACCCAGCCACTGTAGGTAGAAAAATGGGAGGGTTGCATCAGGAAGGGCATTCGGGATAAAAATGCCAAGTTCACCCCAGTATTTGCTTCACCCCAGTATACAAGGTTTACAAGAGCTCCAGCATTAACAGGTCAAACATGTCCAGCACATATCAGCATTAATAAAGAAATTCTGCATATTAAAAACAAACAGAAAATACTATAAAGAATCCCATAAAAATCCAAATTACCGAGTGATACAAATCCAGATTCCCTTGTCTGATGTAACTTTTTCATAAAAAAGTTACATCAGACCATGAAAAAGGTCATAAAAAAAGCACATCCTTTGGCATAAAGCACGTCCTTTGACTGAATTCCAAAGTGCAGCATGGTGATGGTAGCATCAAGTTGTGCAGCTGCTTTTCATCAACATGAGAACCTGGTCAGGGTTGAGATAGATGGAGCCAAATACAGAGCAAACCTAGTGTCATGATTTGATCTTCTGGGTGAGCAGCCATTTTGTTTCGAAGACTTTCTGAGGCAGAAAATTGAGCTCTAATATAAAAGAAAGCTGTGAAGTATGAAGACAGGTCATTGGTCGTTGTTTAAAGATTGCCAGAGACTCAACAGTATGGACATCTAGAGTTAATTCCACCACCTAGATGCCAGAACAGAAATTAGTCTAGATGCACATCTTCCTCAATCTCTGAGAGATGGTAGGACCAGTTGAGGAATGCTGCAGGATCCGAGGGAACGTATTGCAGCTACAGGAAGCCAGTGCAGGGAGTGAAGAAGTGGGATGGTGTGGAAAATGTGATGTGCTACTGCATTCTGGATCAGCTGCAGAGGACGAATGGTGGAGTGTGATGGACCTGCCAGGAATGAGTTAGTTGAGGAACAAGCACCTGAGTAGCCTGTAAAGAAGACATTTGGAAGAGTTAGGTTGGCAATGGTTAGGGGTACTCCAAGATTGTGGGCGGTAAGTAAGGGAATAATCTGATTGTTATCCAGGGAGATCACAAAATCTTGATAGGGGGATAAATCACCTGGGATGAACAGCAGTTTGGTTTTCCTGAGATGATGTCTGTCAGACTAGATGTCTGTCAGTCCTGCTAAGATCTGGGTGGAAACCTGAGTGTCTGAGGGAGGAAAGGTGAGAATGAGTTGTGTGTCATCTGCATAACAACAGAAGTTATACTAGACCTGACCCTGTTTGATGAGCCTGCCCTGACCTTTTGTATTTTGCTTCGGACAAATAGCCTGCTCTGACTTCATTTTGGCTATCCCTAGCAAACCTGGCTGCTCTCACTACAGGTTGGCCTTTGGGCTTTTCATTAAAGGAACTTCCGCCAACTCAGCGTGAGTCAAAAGCGACCTTTACATAATTGCCTCTAATGCTTAGTCATAACGAGAGTACATGTTTATGAGTATTCGTTTGAAACCAAAGAGTTGTGTATATATCGATGAATCTACCCAACATCAACAGAACATGTCTGTCATAAAGAGACCTGGAGACAGACAGACGATGGGAAACTAATTTCTATTTTCTGGTTAAATAAAAAGGCTCCAGCAGACACGAGCTGTTTGGCTGTATATTCGTCTGGAGACGGGCTGTAGTGAGTGTTACCAAATAAGGAGTCAGACAAAGTGTAATGGGGTTATTTTATGAGCATAGGAACCTTCTCATCATATTATAACACCTTACACCACTCCTTAATCTCCTGTCTATGTGCTAATGAACATCCTCGTAGTAATGAACATCCTCTTCTACCTCTCTTTAAACACTGTGTGACCAAGCAATCAAGTATGATGTGAGAACTCATAGAGATCCCTGAACGGCTTTGTTGATTGAATCTCCATGTAAAGGAAATCATGTTAGAAATAAAAAAATCTGAATTATTCTCAGCTGTTTTACTTCTTACAGGAAGAAAACAAAGAAACAAACAAAGAAACAAACAAACAAACAAAAAGTATAAATGCAACCATGTTATAGAAGACAAAGGAAGTACGGTTTGTCTGTTCTGCTGTGAGAACTGGAGGTGTTTGCGTACGTGCCTGTTGAGGTTTCTTTAGGTGGAACAGTAAAAACTATGGTAAACCAAAGAATGGGTTAAAATATAATGATCTAGGAGGCATGTTTGAGAAAGTTCCATCCAACGTGTTAATCCACGCTTGGAAAGAATTGCTTTAAAATAAAAACATTTTTTGTCAAATACAGTATCTAGTCATATCACACAGGTTAGTTTGGCAAAAATCGGGTTGATAAAGTCCTTTTTTTCCTGATCCTTCAACAGGATTTAGAAAGTTTTAATCCTTAACATTGTTTTCTCCAGTTGTAATTAAACAAAAAACCTTTTTTTTTTGCTATAAATCTGCTGGCAAAGATATTTCTCTTTTTTATATTTTTGCTCCTCATTACATCATGGAATCCTGCCAAGTTGCCCCTGTTTAGCCCTTGAGCCTGGCCCTAATCCCTATCTGCTGCAGGGGCGCTGTGTCCTGGCCGACCCTGCGCTCTAACCTCAGCTTCCCAATGCAAAAGTTACAATTTCCCTTTGGGATTAATAAAGTACTTTATAATAATAATAATAATAATAATAATAAACAAACCTGCACTGGCCATATCTCAGCAACCGGACATGATGCTGTAATAAACTTGGTATGAAATTATATAATATAAACCCAAAATGTGACTTAATGTGTCAGCTTACAAATGTTATTTTATTTATTGTGTAACTCTAATAGTGAAAACTTTAATTCTATAAAAGCTAATTAAATGCATTTTTTTTTTAAACTCAGGTTTAATAAAAGTCATTTAATCAAAAAGTCCATATTATATTGCACTGTGGTGAATGACAGCCGGCAGAAACGAAGACCAGAGTCATTTCCTCGTTATGATGCTTGTGGGCTGTGTTTCTCTGAACTGTATGAACTGACACACTTTTACCACAAATGAGCACAAAGCAAACGTAATATCAGCGGAGAAGGTTTCCTGCGTAAGGAGACACATTCAGACATCCTTTATCTCAGTCACTCAGTAAAGGGAGACGGTCACAGAGGTAAGACTGCATTCTTACAATTTAGAGATTTAGTAAAACCTGATTTTACTCTTTATGGTTAAAGCACTAAACAAATTTATGATATTATTTGACTTTTAGATTTATTTTAGAACAACTCTAATGAGTTAACTGTATGCTGCTTTTTGGGGTTATATTACACTACATACATTAACAAATCTTTTATTTTAATCTAATTATATGACGCTTGCTGACGCTTCGTGAAAAGATTCTGTATAGGTGCGTTTTTTTTGCCAGGGCTGGCAAAGATAAAACGCAGGTCTTTAAAATGAAAATAGGTCCTTTAACGATTAAGTTTCTGTAACTCTGTAAAGTTTTTTTCATTACATGAGTCAAGATGGACATGACATCAACTTTTCTGCAACACGTGTCCACGATACATTATTTTTATTCCAAAGTTCTCAAATAAATCTTGGTAATCTGTATTGAATAAATATTATCTTTGTTTAATGTTTTTCCCTGAGCCAGAGGTCGAAGAATTTGCTAACCAGCTATGGCTTTTTATAACGTGTTTCTGCTGAACCCCCACGCTAGTGCAAAGTGTCAGAAGAGTGAAAAAGCCCAAATTTAAAGCATGTACACTCTTCATTTAAATATCAGTCACAGTAGCTTTTTATAATAGTAGTGTCCAAAGTCCATAGACTGATATTAATGACATGATTAGTTTTATGTTGTAAAATAAAATAAACAAAAGAAAACAAGAGGCTTTCAAGAGGGGTTTCTAATCACCCCATCTGCGAATAAAAAAACCCTCTTGAGGTTAATTGCCCTATTTTGGTAACCACTGCTCGAACTAAACCTGTAAAAGACTTCCAATAGCAGTACCACTGAAGAGACAAGTCTTTGCACAATAAAACACCTTTTTTTCCCTTCTTTCTAAAAGTGTGTTCATTTATATCATTTAAATTGTGTGTAAAAAAAAGGGCTGTTCAATACTTATAAACAAAATGTAATAGTTAAAACCTGATAAGATGCAAACATTTTGACCATCTGTGTCTCCACAGGCACAATGTCTCTGAGACTTAACTTCAGCAGCAATGATTCCTGTGAGATCCAGGATGGAGGCCTGTCACCCTTCTTACCCATCAGCTACATCATCATCTGCTGTTTCGGGTTCCTGAGTAACACCATCAGCGTCTTCATTTTCTTCATACGACGCCAGGCTGACAGCTCCATGACAGTGTACTTGCGTCATCTGACGCTGGCCGACTCGCTCTTGGTCCTGAGTTTGCCTCTGAGGATCTACTACCATGACAAACAGGGGCCTTACTTTCTGTGCAAAGTGGTGGGTGTCTTCTTCTACATCAACATGTACGCCAGCATCTCCTTCCTCAGCCTAATCAGCCTGGACCGCTACCTGAAGATCGTCAAGCCGGTCTGGGTCTTCCGCATACAGAAGGTGCTGTGGAGCCGCATAGCCAGTGGCATCACCTGGGCGGTCCTTTTCCTAATAACAGCCCTGTTCTTTGTCAGTAACGAGCAGAAAGACCCATGCGACAAGATCTGCTTTCATTTCCACAACAAGGGGCTGTTAGCTGGTAGCATCAATCTGACCGCCGTGGCCTTCTTTGGTGCCTTTTTCCTGTTGTTTATCATTTTCTACGTGAAGATTGCTCTGAAGCTTAGAAACGTAGAGATGGGAAAAGGTGACCCGAACGCACAGAACCGCAAGAAGAATCTCGTCCTGAAGACGTTCCTGGTGCCCGTGATATTCGCGCTGTGCTTCCTGCCGTACCATTTGGTCAGAGTGCCGTACGTTCTGGCCCAGATGAATGTGATCAAAGAGCTGGAAAGCAAGCAGATGTTGCACATCTGGAATGAAAACACCCTGCTCCTGTCTGCGCTCAACAGCTGCCTGGACCCTATCATTTATTACTTTTTGTCCAGCACGTACAGGAAGACAATCCTATGTGCCATCCAGGGCAAGTTTAAAACCGTGTACGACCTGAACAGGAGACGAATCAGCATTAACCGGTCCATTACGGAAATCTAGCCTTAAAACGACAGATACCGGCGAGGAGATAATAAAATATTTGCACAGACTATATATATATATATAGAGTATATATTAAATTATATTTTAAATACTGATGTTTTGTAGCAAAGAGGTCTGAGCACTTATTCAGAGATGTATATTATTCATCTGCTCACATAAGCATTCCATGTGAATCAGACGTTTAACCTTTTAAATGCCTTTGAGGTTGTGAGAATTCCTATATGACATTTGAAAAAAATTGTTTTTTACTTTTTTGTGGTAATTTGTGCACTGCGTTAACCGTGTTGTGGGTACGAGATACATTGTGTTAAATGTTGAAGACGCTTACTACTGTGGTCGAGTCTGGAGCCCTGACATTAAAAAAAAAAGAAACTCTTCTAAATATAATGTCATCAGGAATTTCCCACTGAATGCAATCTGCTTGATCTTTCTGCTGATTGTTTTTCTTCTTGTCCATGAACAAAAGATGAAAAGGCAATCACGGTGGTGTTTTATTGTACATTTCTGTAGAAATATGTATATAAAGTATTTATAAATGTTTTATATCTGAAATTATTGCTTATTTTGAATATTCTGATACGTACAGGTTTGGATATTTTGTCTATTTTTTTAAAATGCTTACATCATATGCTATGGGAAACAAAGTATTTAAAAAATACCAATAAAAAATACAATGAAAAGTAGAATCCTGTAATTTCTTTGCTGTTGTTTCTTTAGTAAGTATTAATTACTGATGTTGTTTTACATGAATAAACTAAAAACGTTTGCATTAACACTCAAAAACCTTATAGCTGGTTAACACACAGGAGCAGATCAATTAACAGCTTCTTATTTGTTTATTAACAATATTATAACAATTTCCCTATTGTTGCTTGTTGAAGATCAAAGAGCTTTTCATGATTGAAGGTCTGTTAAGTTTAAATGATTACTGATTGAATTACCAGTGGTGATTATTTGCAATAAAAAACTTTTAGTGTTAATATTATAAACTTAAATTTGCATAATTTAAGAGTAAGAGTCAAATATCAAGCATCAAGTAATTGTAGTATAACGATTTAATAATAACTTATTATATATTAAAAGGTTTTCCATATTCAAAAGGATATTAGACATCACTAACGGGTTATAAAGTCTATAAAACGACCAAATTCACACATTTCTTGTGAACAAATAACAAGACATTAATTCATTTCTAATAATATACTGTTTACTATATATAACTTTATAAAACAAAATGTGTTTAAATAATATATCAAAATCTATTATTTTAATAATCAATATACAGTTTACATTCTAATTATTATATATTATTTATTTTTTTATAATTGTTTACATATTTACTAAATAATGACTAATATCACTAACCATGATAACTAATATGATATCTTCTGTATTTGTTTTAAATTAAATTAAATTATTATGAGCAATTCTAATTTGTAAAAGTCTAAAAAAAAAATTAAGCAAACACTTGATTTTGGTAAATATTAGATTTGCTAAAATTATATAAATAAATTGGTATTAATTATATTTTTATGATAATTCATACATTAGTAATTATAATTTTTTTATTAAAAGCACCCTGTGAAAAACTGTATATGTCCTGCACACCTTATCGATGCTGTTCTTTATGATTAGTGTTAATTCCAAGAAGCCCTACAATTGCTAAGTATTTCCTAAGTAACATATTGTGTCACTTTTAGCCTCCTCTAGCCATTACTCAAATCATCATCATAATAATAATATAGTGATAAGAATGGTATCAACAAAATATAAACCCAATTCTCTTTGTTAACTCTTCTTAAATGCATAATATTGAATATTATACAACAGTTATTACCGACTGAGCAATCTGATTGGGCGAGATGCATTCCAGGAATAGTGATAATGTTATAATGAGATAACAGCACTGGGTCGCTTAACTATATGTATCACTCGCCACCCCAGGTGTTCTACAGTCTACTGTTGCTGGCGGTCGCAGCGTGGGTGAAAGTAGGTCAGTAGAGAGCAACTGCTTGGCAAAAACCACATTTAAAACACAGAAACACTTTCAGCAAGCAAACACACCTGATAACGTTATATCGTTTTAAACAACACACTGACTACTTAATAATCGCTTCTAAGACGGTCCGAATAGCATCTGAAACGTCCGTATTCTTTTATTTACAGCTACAAAGCTAACTAGCTCCTAACACGATCGCTCACTAACCCCTAATTAAGGGCACTATTGGTGTGTGTGACAAGGGATTGTACAGCCTATGCACTAGCTTTCCATTTAATGGTATTTGAGATTTAACCCTGGAACCTGTAAGTTATCTGATATTCTGAAGTGGAATAAATGGACATATCGAGAGAAACGTACGAGATCTACAGGACTGAGACTCAGCTTTTGGCTACATGGTACCAGTAAGACTCAAAAACTACTTTCACTCCTGTTAATTACACCAACTGTCGCTCGCTAACTGTCGGTCGCCAGCTCTGCCAGTCGCGGTTAGTTTGGTCAGGATATATGTAGGTGGAGCAAAATAACTGGTTAAATAATGAAACAAATCATAATCTGTTTATAATAAATATTGTTCGTGGAACTGCTATATAAAAGCAATATCACGTTCGAGGTTACACTATTTTGCTAGTAATCGTGTCTACGATATAATAGAAGAAATATAGCACTCCCTTTTGTGTGATATAGCTTAATTAAAAAATAATTAATTTCTGCTTCAATGTATACATCATATATGCCTTTGTTAAAACTTCATGAACAAACATAATTAATGTTTTCAGAGAAATATTCAATAAAGTTTAATTCACTTTTAATTGTTTGGCTTTTAACAGTTGTCATTGCCATAAAGCAGCTTCACACAGTCAAAAGAAAATTATGGAAATTTATATGAAATGTAAAAAATGTGTATGAATCAAAATGATCAGATCGTCTCTGATGAACAAGCGACGGTGCTGAGGGAAAAACTCCCTGAGATGGTAATAGGAAGAAACCTTGAGAGGAACCAGACTCAACAGGGAACCCATCCTCATCTGGGTGATAACAGACAGCAGGGATTGATCTGCACTCATACTGTGTGTTAGGAGGCTGGAAGTTTAGTATAACAGGAGATGTGGAGAAGTTCATATGGAGTCCAGTTCATTATTGGAGGCTCAGGTAGACTAGAGGAAACTCCAGTCCTGAACTATTGAGCGATTGCAGTCACAAGTACTCAGATAACAGCTGTCTGCATCAGCCCAGGCCAGGAACGTCTTCATGGTAAAGTGGAACTGTCCCCAGTCACCACACGCATCCCAGACAGACCACACGGGACATCCATATGACGAGATCTCCAACCAGAAATGAGGCACCAGGACGAGTCAGGCAGGTCCAGGGGGCAGAGGGGGTCTGGATCACTGGCAGCTCAGGAGAGACAGGTGTATAGTAACGAGTTACATTTACTCCGTTACATTTGCTCAATTAACTTTTTGAAAATATTTTACTTCTATTCGTAGTTTTACTGCACCATACTTTTTACTTTTACTTGAGTGGATTTGTGAAGAAGAAACGCAACTCTTACTCCGCTATATTCGGCTCCACTCGACTCGTTACTTTTCTAACCGTTTATTCTGCACATTAGATATTTTTTGTTTTTGCCAGACAAATGCCGCCGGTGGATCGACCACATGACTGTGTTTCATCAATCAGACGTAGCAACACTAATCACATGACTTCACACTAATAACATAACAATAACTACATGTAGTCACATGACCACACACAAATGCCGCATAGCGCTTCAGCCGTTGTAGACAGCGAAGGAAACATGTTGCGGTTAGTTTAGCTGTTTTATTTTGTGTTGCAATGTTAAAATATATAATTAGCAAATAAGCTAGAGGCTAAAATATAGTATATAAAATAGTATATAAAAATGTATAATATATAAAAATAGTGAGACCTCTTGTACATACTGTATGTTCTAATGTTATTTTCTATCCGTTGAGCCATTTGGAGGGAAACTGAATATACAGTAAATCACTGGAAATAGTTTACACTGTTCAAACATACAGACATTACCTACAGTAGGGATGTGTTTAAAAAAAACTTTATGTTGTAAACAAAAAGGGGGTTTAGCAAATTTGTGTTTCTTGTTCCTTAATTTGATATTTTGTAAAGATATTTAATTTTATTCATCTACTTTATTGAATTAATTTATTTTATTTTTAAAAATAACAATAAAAATCTGACATTATGATGAAACAGTTACTCAGTACTTGAGTATCTTTTCACCGAATACTTTTTTACTTTTACTTGAGTAATATTATTTTGAAGTACAGCTACTCTTACTTGAGTACAATTTTTGGATACTCTACCCACCTCTGCTAGTGAGAGAGAGAGAGAGAGAGAGAGAGAGAGAGAGAGAGAAAAGAGCAGAAGAAGAAGGAGAGATAACAGTTAGGTTTTGTCACATGGTCACAGTCCCCTAATGTATAAGGTGGAAGTATACCTTCAGTTCAGAGTGAAAGCAGGGACTAACTATATTGACGGAACTAAATGGGAGAGCCAGAAGGAAACACAGACAGGAGGGGGAACTGGAATGTAAAGCAACCTGTCACTTCACCATCAACAAACCTGAGTGAAATATGTTGAACAAACATAATAAGTGCATCTGTAAAAAAATTGAATATTGTGAGTATTTTATTAAAAGCAGTTTTTTTTGCTGTAATTTAAGTCAAAGTCAAATATTCTAAAATCACTACACATCAAGTGAAATAAATATTTTTTTTTGATTTTGAGGATTATGACTTTAAAAATATTGGAGATACAAAAAAAATTATTTTGGGTTTTTAAATCAAATAGTATTCATACAGTATAAATACTGTATATCTATCCGTCTAGACGTGGCTGACTTAATAGTTGTCCAGAAAAAAACATCGGCTCTGTTCACAGAGTGTTGTATTAATTCATGGAAAGTTTTTTTTCGACTTGGAGAAATCATTTATTTCCTGTAATTTTTTTAAATAAGCAATGTCAATATTTAATGATTATGATATGGAAATTTAGAGTAGCACATAAGAACCCATAGTATCACAAACTCTTCACCTGTTCTAGAACGTTCCTTATTCAGCTTTATCCTTAACTTGAACTCATAAAGTCCCTAAGTGATATCTAATGAGCATCCAGGTGCAGTCATGTGACAATCTGTGAACCTGTGTTCCCATGACATCACTTCCAAAATGATGGTGTGCCTACGTAGCACATGTGACAGAAATCAATCATTTTAAAAAGCTTGTTTTAAAATGACATTAAGTTTAATCCTATGTAAAATTCTAATGATTTAATAGCATCTCATATTTTATGTTTAACCTGTTCTGACTGCATTTCTTAAAAAAGAAAAAAAAAAGATCTGAATCAAATTAAGAAAAGACTGCTATAACATATGACACACAGCATGTTTAACCCTAAAGCGTTCAGGGGAAATGCCAGGTGATGTTCAAAATGTGTTCCATGTGGTCTGTGTTATATCCCCATAATTTCCCTTAAAGGGCTCTTATAATTTATCTTTAAACAATAATAATTTAATAGTAAAATTTCCAATTCAGCAGCAGAGACAGATCTCATGACCAAAGATTTGGTGTTAGATTCTATTCTTCACAATAGCCTCAGAGCAAATGCAGTCTAGAGACCTGACTTGCAGATTTTGCTATAGACTATAATCTTGTGAATTTTTAAAGTAATTTTTTAAGCAGTTGAGAGCCAACAACAAAGTCACCTAGTGTACAGTAGAGCTGCTCATTTGGAAATGCTTTAAACCTAATAGCTTTGTCCTGCTGTTTTTCCGTACAGCAGGTGAGTTTTGTTTCCCCCCACCATTAACCAGGATTCAGCAAAAGTTACACAACGGACCTGAAACTAGTCCAAACAATTGGAAAAGGGAACAACAGTATTGTAGCATTTTACCGCCGGAAAGGATGTTGGAGAGACGAGTGAGCTTACTTGCTGCCCAATGCAATGGCTTTATTTCACACACAGCATGTATAGCAAGGGCAGCACATTCACACAAGAACCACATCCAATTTAGCCTTAGCATAAACCGGAGCACATTCAACAGGTCACACACACCTCCACACACAAACAGGGCCGAAGCCACTACCCCAAACACCCTTAAGGGTGAACACATAGAAACCCCCACAAGGCATGCTGGTCATCAGCTGTCGTCCCGCCCACGCCACAGTATTATCTTTTTCTATAGTTCCCCAACAGGGACAACTCCACGCACATCACATTTACATTCTGGACCATTGCACAAAGACACTTTAATAACCATTGCACAAAGTCACTTTAATAACCATTGCACAAAGTCACTTTTTCTATGCATATTTGCACACCATTATAGTTCTCTGTGTACAGTATATTTCTATTTTCAGGTTCTATTTTTTCTAGCTAAATTTTATTTTAATTTTTTAATTTAAATTTTCTATCACATTTCTTCTATTGATATTTATTACTTATTATTAAGTTTTAATTCTCTTTTTAAGGTCACTGGCGGTCGTGTAATCATTTCACTACATTTCGTACTGTGTATGACTGTGTATGTAACAAATAAAATTTGAATTTGAATTTAGTTAACCTCACTGCAAGCCATATTACAGTGTTTCCTACATACAAACACTTGTGAATTTTCACCTTAAAAACTAAAATTTGGCAAGAAATTTGCCACGGCCTATGAAGCACTTACATCATACGAGCGACCCAGCCAGTCACGCATATTTCCGATTACGCATACTTTTGAGGTGATATCGTTTAGTGACGACATATGTTCCATAGCGGTTTCTTTTTTCACGACACAGCACCATGGGTTATCAAGGACGGTAGCAAGAAGAAAAGGGAGCCCCTTTCAGTTTGGTTTTTAAAGCAGCCGGTGCCAAGAAACCATAAATTAATGTTAGGCCTCCGAGTGGCGCAGTGGTAAAGTGCTCGCCCTATCATTCAGAGATCGCTGATTCGAACCCCGGGTGATGCTGTTTTCCTCTCACAGCCGGAGGCACCGAGAGAGCTGATTGGCCGAGCTTTCTCAGGGGGGAGGGGTGAGAGGTACTTGCGCTCCCACATTAATAACGGATCTACAGCCAATCAGGGGCATCTGTGAGCTCGCGCATGCGGAAGAAGCGGCTAGCGCTTTCCTCCGAGTGTGTTACTTCGAGCAATTCGAAAAGATGCGGTCGGCTGACGTCACGCGGTTCGGAGGAAACACGGGATAGTCTTCGTCCTCCCGACTGGGTGGTAGTAGTAGCCTTAATGTGGGAGCCCCCTAGTGACGGGGAGGAATTGGCCACGACTATGTGTATGACTGTGTATGTAACAAATAAAATTTGAATTTGACTAAATTAGGGAGAAATTTTGAAAAAAAAAAAATTTAAATAAAAATAAATTAAGGTTAAGTGAGATTTAATGTCCATGTACTGTATTTCATATTTTACTTAATTTCCCTGTCTTTTCTAAATGTTTTGATTGTTTTTATATGCAAACATATGATTATAGTGTTGGAAATTGGTAATATTGGTAATATTTTGGGGTGACTAGAATGGATTGTCTGCATTTATATTATTTCCTATGGGACAATGCATTTCACAATACGAAATTGTGCCTCAAGAACTCGCCTCCGGGATAGATTAAATATGTTGAAGTAAATAAGAATTTGAATGCTCTGCAAGGTTTAAACAGCTAAAAAGTAAAGTTCACTGAATCCAGTTAGCTGGGTAAGAGACATCTAGCTATTGGACACGTGCAAAACAACTGTCACTCAAATTAGCCATGCCCCTAATTATGAAAAAAAAAAGGTTTATTGTGATTTTAACTAATGAGTAACATAAACAGTCACCCCAGTACAGGTGTCATGAATGGGAACTCCAAACAGTTTTTTGCACCAGGCTGTAAACTGTAAACCAGGAATTTTCACATCTATAGTGATAGACTCAATTTTGAAGCCAACTCCTAGTGGTCATTCAAGGAACTGCTCATAAGTCCATAAGTCCTGGACTCTTTTTTCAGAAGTAGTGGTTGGTCCTTGAAGAGCTCTGTGGAGTTAAATGGGGCAGTGAGCACAAGTGCATTACAATCAAACATTTGCTTCTATCTGACAAATAAAATTTGCCTGAAAACCTTTTAACATTTTAAATGGAAAACAATTTTAAAGCATAATTAAAACTTTTACTTAAGTATAAGACTAACAGTAATGTTTTAAACTGTTTTCTGCACATGAATAAATGCATACGTGTTTATAATGAGCTGCTTGTATTATTCTGATGATCAAATAAATCATTTACATGTTACATGGTTACAACTTGAAACCTTTTATTTAGGAAATTGCGTCTTAAATACTGCCCATTTTACTGCAATTTCCTAGAATTGTTTGCTTATTTTTTGAGCTAGCTCGCCCCTGCTGCTTTAGCTTTCATTCGTTTTTGCAGTGATGTTAGATTTTATCACTCTCTTATCACATTAGTGCTATGAATCACTTAGAGAATGCAAAGGCTGCAACATGCTGTGGTTGAAACTGAAAGATGAAAGTCAGAAGTCAGACACAGAAAAATTCCCGAGTTTTAATGTTAATGCTTACAGTGTTTATATGAGGAGCAGATGAAATTTGGTTCATAGGTCAACAACGGTAGTCTGGCCGTTTTTATTCTTTTTTTTAATTTTTATTCTGTTATGATTATTATAATTTTTTCTAACACACCAACTGAAAATAAAACAACCCAAAATAACCAACGACACTGGATATTTAAGGCTTTTTTTTAAATATAAGGCTTGTGTTTTTTACTAGCACCTTCATCAACAATTACACTAAAATACACAAACTTTCTAAGGTTAAACATGCTATGTTTAATAGCATGTAATATAGAATTAAATTCAAAAACAAAGGCAAAGTATAAGTGCGAACATGTGTGTATGATGTACACAAGCGACTATATAAGACATTTTAAAGTAAAGATTTGAAGAGGGAAAGTAAGAATACACAGTGGAGGTCATCTACATATGAGAAATACGTGCATCATGGTCTCCTTCTTTCCCACGCTAACACTGACACACCACATAAAAAAAAAAAACAAGTTTGTCTTTTTGTGTGGTTTTTGAGACATTAGTCTAAAGGTTTTGAAGGCACACCTGCTACATCGAACACAGTTGATCAAAGCTTCATTGGAAAACCACCTAACCTGGGCTGAGGCCTCACGTCACCATCACATTCATTTTTAAAGATCAGCCGGGACACGTCCACCAAAGACACTGTTCTGACATCACCATGCATTTTAATAATAAGGTATTGTCCTTATAGTAAGAGAAGAAGATAGTGCAGACTGGTGTGTGTGTGTGTGTGTGTGTGTGTGTGTGGTGTGGGGGGGGGAAAACAGAGCTGAACCGGGAGAGGAAGTGGGTAACGTACGTGATGCGATTCTGCACATCTGCTTCCTGTTCCTATACACCGTCTATGTATTTCCCCATTTTTAAGTGCACTGAAGGTGTTTTCCATCCATCTAGAGTCATGAGTAGTAAGTGATACCTGTTACCGACATCTTGAGGAATATCCCAACTTAATCTTGTTACAAAAACAATTTTTTTTAAATTTATCTACACACAAATCAATGAAGAGTTATTCAAAATATATATAATAAAATACTTGACTGAAATCTTAAAATTTACTTTATTCTTCTATTTTGCTCAGCTTTTTTTTTTATGTTAGCCATGCAAGGAAATGTTAAAGCTATGTTGCATCTTAAATATACAGGTTCCACCATTTACACTCTTAAAGGCCACACCTAGTTTTACCCATTTTGCCTGGAAAGGCATGCCCTGATTCAAGGATGACTGTTTCCACAGATTTTGGTCCTCATGCATGTGTGTAATGCCATTTAAAAGCCAAGACTTAGTTGTTTTATCAAACAGTTAAAAAAAAAAATATTATATATATATATCTGCACCTTTATACACCTAAGGATAGAGCAGTGTCTGCTGTTGCTTCAGGTGAGCACAGTGACCTTAGAAAGTCTACCAGGCCACCACTATAGACCTTATGCATTAGAAAGTACACTTAGTAAGTATTACTACACTAGTACTATAAATAAGACTAATAGGTATACTAGTGCTGGCTCAATTGGTGCTTTTAATGTGAATAAGTCAATAAAATGACTGAGATTGCTTTGCGACGTTGATCATTGCTAAAAGCTCTATATAAATACAATACAATTTAGCTTTCTATCAGTATACTGTGATACTACATGTATATTGCTTGTTGTTACAGATTTGAGGCTTTAAAATGATGTACGATATTCCTGAAGTGTACAAAAAGGTGAAATATGGGTGAAGGATCTTTAAGAGGTGATATCATTTAGTGATGACATATGTTCCATAACGGTTTCCTTTTTCACTGTAATTTCCCACCTTACATTAATAAACATCCTTATCTCTGTTTTTGTCTGTGATATCGGTGGATAAATGATTCATTCTGAGCACCGCTGTGTCACTAGCTGTGAGGAAAGTTTCTGTGACTGTAGTATTAATTCACTAATGAGAAAGTAACAGTCCAGAAATGACTTAGCTAAGAGTAAAGATGTCTTCTGATGCGAAACTGCTTGTTAAATTTTGTAACAAATGACATTTTTACATGTGACACACCTCATTAGAAAATGTCCTATATCAGAAAAACACACTTTTAAACAAGCTGCAGGATATTAAACTCACCAGGTGAGCCGTGCTGACGTGAACATCAGGTGAAGAATGAACAAGATACATGCAACTCTCACACCCGGCAGTGATACACAGTCGATCATTTTCCAAAGCTAATTTAAAGTTCTTTGTTTTTATTTCACAAAAAAATTACGCCAAAAACAAAGAAAAAAAAGAGAGCAAAGAACAAGGACAAAAAAAATGCAGTTAAGCTACCACTATAAATCCTGCAGTAATGTCATTGCGTATAAAAGCAAATTACAGAAATGTCATTCAGTATCTCGATTGCTTAAAAAACACAAAAAATGAAAAAACAAATATATAAAAAGCTTTCTCAGGAATGCGGGTGACTTGCTTATTCAGGGACAGTGTCTTGTGGAGGGACGGCCTTATAGTCCACTGCAGCTTGTGTCCTGTTCAAAAGAGAAGCAATAACAAAAATATAAATCCTTTTGTGCTCCTGTTTATTTAATTTTAGTTTAAGTGTAAGATTAAAATATAATTATAATGATATTAAAATTATGAAGATGGGAAAAAAGGAGACCACATTTAAAATCTGAGATTTTTCCCCATTTATTTGATGCATGTTGTGATATTAATCATCTGTAAAAAAAAATTGTCGAGTTTCCTCAAGTTTTTTTTTCTATTCTATTACAAGCACATGTTTATATGACACTCTGATGTATTTGATCTAAACTTTGCAACGTACTGTATGTGTTTGTTCATTTGGACAATTTGACTTCAAAATTAAAAATCAAAAACAAATGTTTTGTTCTAACTCCAACAGTGGATTATTCAGCCTGTTTGTATCAGTGTAAATATACATATTTAGTATCCATAATATGTTTGTGAAGTTTTAAAAGAAAATATAACAAACTTATGCTTTGAATGTGTTTTTGTTCTGAGTCACTCGCAGCAAATTGGAACAAGGGAAAAAAAGTGTGGAGTTTTGTCATGTAAAAAAATCTTAAAATCATAAAAAGAATTGATATATTGATAAATATAAAGTTCAGTCTACAGCATCATCAGCCCGCACATCTACCCGTTTGACTTCAGTAGCTGAGGACAGCTTTTTATTATAGAAGTCCATGACTGCTGGGGAAACTGCAATGGCATTTATTATTTTGCCCAGTTAGTAGTTTAATTTTACTGATCATGTGACAGTGGAAAGCAACGTGATTGGTTCTTTATGGATGCATCACGTTTACTTATGAAATGAGGCCGCTCGCTATCATGTTATGCCAAAAAATATGCATGTTCAAAGCTTTTAAAATAAGTCTATATAGTGGTTTTTAAAGTTTTGTTATAGACAAATCATCTGTGCTTGAGGACAATAATTTGTCAAAATGAATAAAAGTCCAAAAATGTTGCTTATCGTGTTTTGCAGTCAAACTGTTCATATGTAAATTTCCTACTTTTAGTGGTGATGGTATAATTTATTTAAAAGTTTTTTTAAATGCACAAAATTATTTATAGAATTGCAAAATGCATTAGATCAGAACCACACGTCATATTTTATTTATTTTTTCCTGTTGGTGAGAGACTCACTCTCTAGCCTTGGCGGCGTTGTATTGCTTCTTCTTCAGACGATGAGCGATGAACCACACCAGCAGCACGATGAAGGCCACACACAGCAGGGCTCCAATCACTGCGCCCGCTATGGCGGCATCATTCATCTCTGGGCAACCAGATTTAACGAGCTTGTTAACACTAACAACAATGTCACTCGGTCTTCACAACATGAACATTAGAAAATGGTGGTGTGAGAAAAATGCTTTAAATACAGTATGATAGAATTAGCAATGTATAAGTGATATAACTCTCTCTCTCTCTCTCACACACACACACACACACACTACCTGAGCTCAGATCAACAGTGCAGACAGAGGAGCCCAAAACGTTGGAGGCGTTGCACTGATACGTTCCAAACTCAAATTGAGAAATGTTTGTGATGAACAGTGTGCCAGTCTTCACATCTTCAACAGAACAAAAGCAGAAGTTCAGAAAGGACACCTGCACAGTCATGCAATTATCCAATCAGCCAGTCATGTTTCAGCAGTGCAATGCATAAACTTATGAAAATAAAAATAACTCATTGAGTTTGACTGTAGCATGGACAGGCTGGTTTGTGTATTTCAGTATTACTCTGTTCTGTAATGATGAAAAAATCACAAAAGTAACTCAGTAACCCAAATCAGCACGCTGAGCTGAAAAGCATCTCAGAAATTCTTTTTAAAGTTAAAGCACTGCTGTGACTGATTAGAAAAATGAGTTATTGAGTTAATGCACAGAAATATACAGTAGATAAAATGTCCTAATAAACTGGATGCTGAGTGTAAATTTAATTCAGTAATAAATAAATATAAAACTCTGCATTCATGCCAGCTAGAGACAAAGCCACAGAGCGCTAAACAAAATTTTTAATTCTGAAAATTTAAATCTGTAAAATCCAAAAGACACGTTTTTTTTCGTCCCCAGAATCCTACTCCTGCTCTTGCAAAAGTAACTCACATGTTTAGTGCTCGAAAAATAAAAGAATAAAATACATCCTAAACAGGTGCATGTATATATTTTACTGTGGGTTGTATATATATGTTGGATAAGACAGGCCACGCCCACACCTAATTATAAGTGTATGGCCTTGTCACTTGCTAGCGTGAACACAGATTTGCCTTTTTACTGCTCTGGATATTTTGCCCTCTAGTGGTGACTTCAAACATCACAGGAAGGATGTTGTATGTTTTTTTTTCCGAACTAGCTGCAGTTAAAATAACACTAGCTAGCTCGCATGTTAAAGCTAAACTACATTTCAGAATTGTTCCAAATTTAAAGAACTTCTTACTGATAATGATAAATGATTTGCAGCAACTGTGAGATTTAAAGCAGGAACTTAATAAGAACTGATGGTACGAGTGCATTGGCGACTAAAATGTAAGAAGGTTCGGTTGCATGCTTATCTACTCGGTATCTCCTTGCACAAATTTTTACCACTTGTGTGGCTCTTTATAGAAAATTTATAATTTCTGGTCTACGGTTGTTTGGCTGAAGCAGTGAAAAGGCAGCATTAGGATCTCTCTCTCTCTCTCTCTCTCTCACACACACACATGCACACACACACACACACACACACACACACTTGTAATGCCCATCACTTGTGCCCTCATCCCCTGATTCAGTCTAGTCCAGGTGTATGTAGGGGAGGGGCTTCCTTTCTCCGAATGGCAGGTGAGGGTGACCAGGTGACCCGTCGACACGTCTCCATGCACGGCGCAGAATGGGTGTGACGGTTTCTCTAAAAGATAAAAAAAAAAAGAAAGATGCATTTTACAGCATTACTGTGAGGGACGGTGATGTGAAGTGAAAATTATCAGACAATACTTACATCAGTTAAACAACAAAATTAATTAATTAAATAAATTCAAACAAACAATCAAACTATGAGATTTCAGCCTTTGTTTGTCTGTGGCAGGGTCTAAGTGAAACTCAAAAAAAAATAGTTTATATTAAATGTTAGTCCTATTAATATTAGCATATGAGCTGAAAACTGAGATATTTAACAGATTTCGTTTAGAATAAAATTGTAGGTCGATACAAATTATTCAAAAAAGTGAAAAAAAGTAAATACTATATATTACTAGGAGCGTTCAAGTCAAACCGGGACTTGTGATGAAATTTATGGTGAATGAAGGCATAAGTGATTGACATTTACAGAAGACTTAAAGCACAGGACGGTGATGAGCTGCAGGAAAACATTTGAACAATGTTTAACAATCAAAAGTCCTGCTTCGACTTGAACGTCCCCTTGTATATTGTATATATATACATGTATATGAAGTCAATTTATTTGGGCTACTTTAAGGACCCCTGTCATGTAGTTAGGTTAGAGACTTGCTTTAAATTTGGCAACCCTGGTGACTGATACTGAGCTACAGATACATCAGATACCAACGATACATCTCACAACGAGCAGCTAGATAAAAAAACTACTATGTAATTACTCTTAAAATAGATTTTATAGTAACTTACAGTTTAAGTCAAATGTGATAGCCTCAAGATAAACTTAAGTATCTACAAATGTTAAACTATCTAACACTGGGGTGTTATTTTCATACCCAGGACACGGACTCTGCTGTTGCCCTCAGTCGTCCCCTCGATGTCAGGGAAGTTGCGGACTTCGCATGTGTAGGTTCCGGCGTCTGCGGTCTGCATGTTGCTGATGGAGATGGAGGCGTTCATGAAGGTTCCAACTTTAGAAAGGACGTTCAGTCTGTTCACAAACTTCGGCCCAATCAGATATTTTCCTGACTGATAATAGAACACCTAAAAATGAGAAAAATAAAAATGGAACAATATATCAATGTTTATTTAGTATTTTTTCTTTACCATCTCTTTGATAAATGTTAACTTCCTATGATGTACCAATATCATGTACTATTAACATTTAGTAAAAAAATAATTAATATTGTTATATACTACAGTGAAGATAAAGTTTTAGAAAGTTTTGTATAACAGGATGACTTGAAAACATTTCAACCACAAGCCAGACATTATCCTTTTCGTCTGCTGTTCTGCTAATAAAAAGTGATATACATATACAGTGCATCCGGAAAGTATTCACAGCGCATCACCTTTTCCACATTTTATGTCACAGCCTTATTCTAAAATGGATTAAATTCTACAGAATTTTACACAAAACACCCCATAACGACAACATAAAAAAAGTTTACTTGAGATTTTTGCAAACTTATTGGAAATAAAAAACTTAGAAATCACATGTACATAAATATTCACAGCATATACAGTATATATATATATATATATATAGAGAGAGAGAGAGAGAGAGTATTGTCTATATAATAAATTAAAGAATTCAGAGCTCAATTAGATGATTTATATATACAGTATATCGCAGGATGTATGAGTTCTTAAAATTTTTTTTTTTATTGAAATTGAAAATTTTTAACTATTTAAGGAAATTTCAAAAATTTTAATTTTTGTCATTTTGATGTTGTAAATAAAGATCAGTGAAGTTACCATACTGTAACTAGTTATTTGTCCATCTAAGGTAATATTTTTTTTCCAAAAAGTGTGGAAAAATACTTATTCTCAATTTTTTTTAAATAAAAAAATATTATAAAAGGTACTGAAACTGGAACTTGTATATTTAAAATGTGGTTCTTTGCTTAATTAATGGTTAATTAAGCATCATATCCTGCATCACATTCCACAGAGATCATTATTTTCCTATGACAACATGCTTCTGTCTTCTGTCATTCCAGACTTTATTTATGTTTCAATTTGTGTAGCTGGTATTTTTTCAAACACTAAAAGATTATTAGCATTGCGTATGGTTATTAATGTTGAATTGTTAATTCCAATTAACTACATGATGTTAGTCAGTAAAGCATTATGAATGTTTCCTAATTATAATTATCCATCCATCTATCTGTAGTCCAACCAGGGACCGTGAAGGCCAGTGGCGACCATTGTATTTATTTCCACTATGTACGACCGTTGCAGGACTTCTGGTTAACATTTACATTATAATTATAAACATATAAAAAATAATTATCTTTATTATAATTCTTAATTAACAGCAAGCTGAACTTGAAGATGAAAACTGGGGTTTAAGAAACTTTTAGTTTTTTTTTAAACTTTTAAAATTTCCTTTTTTAAAATTAATGTGTATTAATCAGTTTACAAAACCAAATAAGACGTAAAAACTCTGGTGTGATATTAACATTAGAACACTAAAATGAGAGTTATCACCAGAGCTTGTTACCCGAGCGTAGAACTCACCTGTTCAGGGTTATCAGAGCCCGACGGGTAGAGACTCCACTGGACCATGAGATTGGTCAACGGCTGATTGGTGGAAAAAATGCAATCAAGAACTGCAGTCTGATCAAGGGTCACGTTGAGAAACTTTGGAGTAACCTGCACAGTGATCGACACGGTGCCACCTACAGCATACACACCAAACAAAAGAATTACAAACATGGTAAACTATAATGGATCACATTTGCAATTTTTTTAGGGTATGGATGATGAAGGCTGTTATAGCTTGTTGTGGACCTGCTGAAACCTGTCTGGGGTTTGTAACCGCCGAAACCATCAGCATGTGATTCATCAAATTTAACTTGGGATTTGAGATTGCATTATTCAAACTCTTTTCCTTAGAGCTCATTGCGCTTACACTCTAATTCAAACATTACAACACCCCCCCCCCCGCCCACCCCCCTCCTGCGATCTGTTTCAGGAAGAGAGTTTGAAAAAACATAAATTTAATCTCGAATCCTAATTTAATTACTCCAGTTTAAAATAATTATAATAATAATAATAATAATTATAATAATAATAAACAGATTATACTTAGTTTACACCTGCATAGTGTAGTTTGTCAAAGTTAGAACCGTAGACCGTAAGAATAAGTCAACATTAATTCTTAAGATTTAAATTGTTTTGTATTTCATATATATATATATATTGGGGAAAAAAGTGAGATAAAATACTTTTGACCTAAAGTATGAAATTCGCCAACTTATTTGGATTTATAGAAATAAACTGTAAATTAACTCCTGTCAATGCAAATATGTTTAAATTCAAATGCTTCTAATGTGAACAGTTTTTTCAACCTTCAAAAAAATTAATCAAATTTCACCTTTAACTTGTTTGTAAGTGCATTGTAAAGTAGTAATGATAAAACCAGACAAAAATGATTAACCATTGTAATAGGCTACATGTACTGTACATTTCCTAAGATGATTATAATTTTATCTTTTTATTATTTATATAACTTAAATTATACTTTTGATTGTGTAAAGCTGCAATGCCAATTGTTAAACGCACTATTTAAATAAAACTGAATTAATACATTTAATATAATTTAAATTGAAAAAATTTTTTATATATGATACAATACACTGATAATTTTAATTTATGCATTCATGATGTGAAGTTTTTTATGCATGGTTTGTTCCTTTGTCGCTGTACATCACCACAATTGTGTGAGTACAGTGTGAGTTAAGTGTTTATTCCATGGCGTTTTCCTCCTGGTGTAACTAACACTTAAACCTAACTCACAGGTTAAATTTAGAGCAACCATAGTTAACTCATCTAAAACTGGTTTTATCATATAAAAGCTAGTCTTATGTTAGTAGGCCCACACATGCTATAACATTTTTCATATAGGATGGCGGAGTTATGAGAAATCAAAAAGATAAGCATGAAAAATCAAATTCAGCTATGAATAATAAAAAAGTAACACTACAAACATCATTTACTGAATTGCTCCAGTTTATTAGAATGCCTAGTTCATGGTGCTTAAGTATCATATACTTTAAACGAAATAAATATAACAAAATTGAAAGAACTGAGAAACTTGAAAAAATGACTTACCTACAATACTTAACAACATGACAATGGTCCCGAGTGCTGACATTGTTAGATGTTATGAAGATGCTAAAAGCAGGTTTTTAAGGGAAAAATAAAAATTGCTATTATGAACTCACAGGACCCGTGCTCTGTAACAATGATTTCCTTTTTTGAACCAAACTTATCTTTCCAAGTCGTGAAAGGCCAACACCCTCCGAAACTCCAACGAACAAATCAACAGTTGCTGTTACTGTTTGAGTTTGCGTTCCCGTTGCCCATGCACGCCTGCTGACGTTTGCCCTACCTGATATTCTGTCTGACCAGAAAAGAATTAGATCCAGCTACATTTTTGCTATTATTAACTGTTATTTACTCATGGTGCAGACATGGCAACGCTGCTTAGAAGAGCATTAATTCATAAATTTATGCAACTGTGTTGTTTTTAATTTTTTCAGAAACATATTTATTTATTGTTTACATTTTAGTTTCTTCCACATTACTGGAATACGCATCAACCCAACAATTCACTGATAAATTTGATCAAATATCCACAAATTTAACTTCTGTAAAAAGCAATAAACACGTTTATAATTTTACCTTAGAATCCCTAAAGTGGGAGAGATGCAAACTTTTAATTTCTGTTATGAAAACTCCTAAACACTTATCTAATTGTGTGAGTAATGACGCACGCCCAAACGCACTCATTCTAATGTGGCGAGAGCTGATTAAACACACACAGCAGAGGTTAATAGTTAACTCAGGTCACTGATGCAAATCTGAATCATTTCAACTGCGGCATGTTACAACCTGGACATTGAAAAGTTAAATATTCTGTCTTACGTGTGAAATAAAGGGAGCAAATTCAAATCATTGGGTTTTTCTTATGCATCAAGGTACAGTAATGCATATTCTTAGTGTATGAATGCATGATTAGTTCTGGAAGTCAGTACTTATGCAGCCATGCTCCTATATACTGTAGACACAATGTGCACTTATCTCACTTTCATAGTCTGTGTAAAAAAAGGCATACATACTCTTTAACAATGCAATATGATGAGAACCTACAGGATTGGATCTTCTCTTGAGTGTGTGTTGATCTAATTTTATGCGTTAAAACTGTATTCTTGTCACACATCCATATACTGAACATGATTATGCAAAAGCAATTTATATATTTTAAAATTGCCAAATATACAATATTTAAGATTTAACCAGTTTCTATCCTTAATGAGCACTACTGACATCCCAAGATTGGGTAATGTAGATTTTCCCTCCAACCGACATGAACAAGGCAGTGCCGAGCTTTTTGTTTTGCTACCTGGGTGTGTCAGGTGCTACCACGAGTAAATAAACCCTAGTGTGGCCAGGCAGTAGGGACTGCTAGGGACGTTCTGCAATAAATCTGTAGTAACACTTTTGTCTCCGAGCTCTGATATGAATTTTCACTACATTCAACTCCAGAACATCACTCTAAAGGCTGGTGTTTAAAAAGGTTTAATAAGGACAGGAGACGTGAGGTTGTAACTTAGAGGTACTAAGAGACCTAAACTCCCAGACATGCACAGGGCAGGGCTAAAGTTTCCTTAGTTCGCCCCTGGGAGTCCATACATAAAATTTATATGTACGATATAAATTTAAATTTATATATTTAAATCTATAAATGTATTTATTTTTAAATAGTTATAAGATAATTACAAAATTATAATAGAGTGATTTATTTGTGATTTAAGCTGTAAAGTTTTACAGACTATGTAAAATTATAAACTGTAATTAGACTGAATAAAGAAAACATTAACATATTAAATAAAACTGTCTAATAATCACTTTAATAAGGTTAATTTGCTCTGAACATTTTCAGAATGTTTAAAATATTATTATGTTCCATAATATTGAATTTATCCTGATGTTAGCTAGTTTAACAATGCCCCTGTTTCCTAGCTAGAAAAAGACCGTAATTAATTTAAATTAATTGCAGGAAAACGCTTATCAGTTAATTCGATTTTTTAAAAGGAACTGTACATAACCCAAACAACAACAAGAACAAAAACAATGACAAAACAATTTGTCCTAAGTTGAAATCTAGTTTAAAATAGTCTTTCCACTCTTTCTCCTGCTTGTTCTGTCCCCTAAGACTCAGGATAGAGAACTGTCCTCTCAAAATGTCCATAAGTGTCTCAGTGTAAAATACACCGGGCTTACTCACGTTAGGGCAGTATGACGCAGAAAACAGATCAAGAGATTTAGTTCATATTAATATCAATTTTTAATATTTCATAATTATTCTGATCGCCTTTGAGGCAAAATTCCACAGCAGTCATTACACACATTTGCAGAAAACAAAAAACATTCTGTCAATGAGAGATCAGCAGAGAACAGCCAGACTCATTCCAGCAGGAAGTCAATGGTACATCAAATTTTTGACAAGCACGGTGAGTAGAACACCATCTCAGAAATTGGAAGATGACAAACATTCCACCCAAACTGAACAGGTATGATGGACGATATAAGTGTACAATAAAAAAGAAGAATATTCATGTTGCATATCTTGCACAGCTAGCTATCAATAAAAAATATATATATATTTTAAATTGTTTTGTTCCTCTTGTACTTTTAGTATGCTAATTAGGACGAAACTCTTATTATATCTTAAATCACAAAACATAATTACAAATAAGGGAGGGGTGTGTGGAAGATGCTGCGTTCTTTGACCCTGACCCGGCAACTGTACTGAATCCGCTCCCCTTCTGCAAAACTTCCTGATCCAACAATGGGCTTATACACACCGTCGAGTAAATATTAGCAAAAAATCATGCTGGGTTAGTTTAACCTGATTGGTTAGGTTGCACAATTGAACCATTCTGCCGAGTTGTTACAACACAGCGTTCTATTTTACACAAATATACTGTAATAGACAAATACAGGGGTCAGGTTGAGACCAAACCTTAGAGCTTTGCAATAAAAAACTGTCTTTGGGAACATAGGGTGTCATTTTGATGGAGAAAACAGAGAATGTTTGTGTATGAGATGGAAATATAAAGTAGATAGAGTAGATAAGCACCAGAGCACCAGAGTTTCTTTGAGTGAAATGCTATGAAATTTCAAATCTCAGGGAAGAAAACTTAAATGTTTTTTTGGAAATGCACAAAATAGTCATATTCAGCCTTGAAAAGGTACTTGAACAGTTTCAAATGTCAAAAGTGGTGAAATGAGATGGTGAGAAACAGGGTGTACCAGATACAACAGAAAGCTGCTTGCCCTGTCTCCAGCAGATTGTGAGTTCGACCCCCTGAAAGTCCCAGTTGTGTTAGAGAGAAGAGTTAGCCATGGGAGAGAACTGGCAAGTTAGCAAACAGTGAAATATCAACTACCTGGAATAAATACTAGAGATATCAGCTCAAGTACTTTCCCAGGATGGAATAAACCAGTTTAGGAACTAATCTTTAATTCGTTTCTCCCTTCTTTGACAAACTCGTGTGTACTTGTGTATTTTTCTTGAATCCCGAGCACTCGTTAATCAGGATGGCCATGGAAATGGTCTTGTCCAGTTCACTGTCCACTCTTAGAAACCCTTGGTCTCAAATCTTTAAGGAGCTCTTTGGGGGAAAAAAACCCTCTATAGTAAATATTTATTTATTCCTTTTCTAGAAGAACTACCAGACCAGCACAGTTGGTTGCCTGCTCATGTCACATAACGCACTTTGATTCAGTTGTTACACGCGTTTACACAGCATGATGAACTACATAAACAATATTTTTGAGATTGCACATGCACAGGTTGTCCTAATTGTTAACCTCACTATCCTGCATTGCAAAAGTTAAAACTTTTTTTTAACTTAAACTTTACTTAAGTCACTGGATTAAATGTTGCCTTTTACTGTAAATTCTATTTTATTTCTAGGCTCTTATTATTTGTTCACCTCAAACACCTAACATATTGTTACATATGACCAGTTACAAACAATATTAAATTAATTTAATTTAAAAAATGATGCTGCAGTAGTTTTATTTACATAAGATACACAAGTACACAAGTAGACAACTATTCATTCTGCGACTGTCAGATAAAACCCTCGAACTCCAGCTCCCAGTGTCCAGTGGTGCATGGAAGCATGGCTGCAATGGACTCTAAGTTCCAGCTCTCAGAGCCACTTTAATACAGATTGGACGCACCTGAACTCAATTTTTTTTGTGCTAAAGAAGCTCCTGAAGTTATTGCAACATCAAAGTGACCAATCTCGCTTCACTAAAAGTTCAAGCTGCTAACTTCAGCTGTTTGGGAGAGATGATTTTATATGGGCCTCAAAAATGGCACAGATTTTTCAGCGTTATACTGTTTTGCTTTAAACAATAGTCATTTAAAATGCAAATTATTCATATTTCTTAATAAATATTAATACTTTTTCAGTTTTTTTCATGTGAAATCGAACAGATAAGATCATTTAAAGATCTGAATTCAAAAAAGTTATAAACACTAAAACACAAAAGGGCGTGAAAGTGTATTTAGCACAGGTGTTTCTTTTTATCTGATAAAAGTATAAATGTGTATGTGTATTTGTGTGTTTTCTCCTTGGTGAGACCATGTTTTTTGTCTGTGTGTAAAAGGACTTTATAAATGCCTTTACTGACTTACAATTATTGGTATTTTCTCTTGGTTATTTCAACAGCAAATGTCTGGAGTTTGCAAAAGTATGAAAGAGTTAAATTTTGGAAGTTTATTTTTTGACTTAGACTATAGCCAGTGTCTGGGTGTACTCTGATGTTGTGTTGAATTTTGGTGTTGATTGACTGGGTGTCGAGGAGACTGATTCAGCTACTGCTGGTGTTAGTTGGTCTGCATTGCCACACCCAGCTGCAGAACTAAAAACGTCCTAAAGAAGGTACTGTTTCTAAATGTTTTAACGTCCCGCAGTCTTCATTCCATAAATCAAATTTTTGACACAATCCTGCATTACAGAGAAGCTTATTTTATGTAATTGTCTCATTTATTTATTTTTATTTATTGATATAACACATAATTTATTTATTGAGATATTGATATAATAGTTTTTAGCCACAATTTTTATTTTTTATTTTTTTATTTTTTCAGACTCTGTACAGTAAACAAGGTTTTTTGCACTTAATCTGTAGATTGTATGAAAGGCTAATGTACTAGGATGTCGTATTGACGCTGCTTTAGATTGGTGGAAATACATCATTTCTTTTCATGTAATTTTTTAAATGAGATTTTTAATCTCAATGCCATCTGTCCACACATTTATGTTCAGTTGCTATTATACCGGCTGTTTTATACTGTGCATTTTTGAATGTGTTGTAAGTTGTTAAATAAAAGTAGGAAATTCGTAGTAATGATTTTTTTTTCATCTACTTTTTTTATTTAGTATTTTGGAGTTCTTCAAAAGTAGAATGTTGACTTTTAGCTGTAAATAAATTCATGTACTCTTTCCACGCTTTATTTGTAAAGAATTGTAAAGAGCATCAGCAATACCATCATTTATTTTTGCTATTTCTTGTTTGTTTCAGCTCCAATGGGACAATAAAACCGATTCTTCACATCATAATCAGATTAAAGAATGAACATTTTGCTTAATCTCCTGACCGTCTCAAAATTCCCTACACCCTCGTGTCATAAGATTTGCACTACAGCCATCTTATGGGGCAGCTGATGAAATAGGGGCACCTGCTGGCCAAGGAGAAAAATGAAATCACGTCTTCCTTGAAGCTCCGTGTTGATGTGTTCATCAAGATACATGTACAAACAGATCTGTGTCTGTAAGATTAGAACTAATTAATAGCCATTAATATGAATATATCAAGGGAACAGAAGCTTTAAATCAGAGAAATGCATGAAAATATAAAAGAATAACTTTATCTCCATCTCTTATGGACTTACAGTATGTTGGACGGCACTTCAAGCCTGTCAAAAGTCACTTTTTTTATTTTTGTGATTTTTTTATGGAACATTAACTATTAATAAATACTTTATTAGTCAATTTATTATCTTTGTTTTATATATATAGGTATTTATTTTATTACTGGGTAAAATCTTTGAATGTGCGTAACCATTATGGTTTATATCTTCAGTTCTGACTTCAATTATCTCTCCACTCCACCTCACTCCACCTCTCTCCACTTCACTTCACTTCATGAACGCGGGCATCAGAGATGATTGTGCTCCATGAAATGCTGAGTTCATCCACTCTGAATGCTTCTGATTGTCCTTGGGAAAAGACCAGTTTTTTTTTTTATTTCTGTTAAAGGCTCTGATGTTTTAAAATCATCATGAGAACCTAAAATTAATAGATTATAATGATAAATATGATACATAATAAGATAATAAATCAGATCTACACAAATCTAGCCAAAAGTCTCTCATGTAATGACAACGGCAGGAAATTTATTCATAGCATAAATTTTATCCACTAAAATGATTATTTTACACTCTCTTTAAATAATGTTGAGAACAATGACTAATAAATAAGCGTTCTTTATGTAAACATACATATATATATATATATATATATATGTAAAGGCAAGAGAGAGTGTGTGTGTGTGTGTGTGTGTGTGAAGGGGTACGGTGTCAAATTACATGCACGCACACACATACCGACAGGCTGATACAAAAAAGGGAGAAAATGGATCTTTACCCTCTTATGAGACTTTCTTTAGATTTACACGCTTACAAACACGGAATAAAATATGTTTTACACACACGCGTGCGGTCATAGTGTTATCGTAATAGTACACGCTTGGACGGATGTTGATTATACCAGTAAGAGACGAGCACTAAGACCCAGCAGGGGAGACGATTACCCACAATGCGCATGCACAAAGCGCAAGAGAGAAAAAAAGCTTAGTTGTGATCATGTGACCCTCGGCGTCAAAACAAGAAGCGTATACATGATACATGATACTCAGTACTCGTAAACCAAGACTTGCTCGTTTTTCAAGGTAAAAATTAAACAACCACGTCAGAAGGCATATCCTGTTGTCATGGCAAAGATGTTTCTCTCTTTCGAGTTTCTCTGTTAATTGTCTTGCACCAAGCAAAGAAAACAACTAAGGATTGCTGAAACTACTAAAATCGGATTAAGAACTGTCAAATGCATTATTAAAACCTTGATGGATTCATCTTTGAAGAATAAACATCCTGAATGAGCCTAATGGGAGATCACTTAAAAGCTTAGTGACATCAAATCATAAAAACACAACAGTAGAACTGTACACCACACAAAAGATTTTCACCACACAATGCAAAAAAAACTCAAGGGGGTTTGGGACTCAACAGTTATGTAGCATTAAGAATCCACTTATCATTGGGACTAATCGAAACAGAAATGCTTCAGTTTCCTCGGGAGCATAAAGATTAGACTGTGGAGCAATGGAAAAAGGTCATGAGTCCAGATTTACCCCCATTTCAAAGTGATGCATCAGGGTTGGAAGAGAGGCAGATGAAGCGATGCCCCATCATGCCTAGTGTCTTCTGTACAAGCCTGCGGGGGCAGCGTTATGATCTTGGGTTGCCTCTGTTGGTCAGGTCTTGGTTGTGCTGAATGAGCGGATGTGCTGGAGAAGACTTTACTCAGCAGTCTGACTCTCTCATCATCAATACAAGATGTTGGAGAGAAATTAATGAGACTCTGGATGGAAATAAATGCCGTATATAGTCAATTTAAACACTGAGAATGTTAATTAAACACCAATTGATATTTGAGGTTGTGTAAATTAAGTTGCTAGAGAAGGGACATTATTATTATTATTGTTATTTAAACCCTTCCTACCGTTGATTCTTATACCACATTTCTGTGTGTTGCACACTTTCCTTTGCGATACAAGTTTTACCACTTCCATAAAGTCCACATTTTCTTATGAAATCAAAGCAAAAAACAAAACAACAACATGACAATAGACTTTAATAGTTATTATTTCTTGTTCAGAGTGCTGACCCCTGTGCCAGCAGAGGGCGATGTTGTTCAAAGGAAACCATTCGTCCTTCTTTTCTGAAACCGCAGGAAGCTGGAGGCAAAAGCTGACAACAAAGATGAGTGTGTCTCGGTTAAGAACATGGCTCAGCTCTTTCATCCTCCTGGGGAAATAGGCCTGATTCCCTACACGTAAAAAAAAAAAAGTGGAAGGAGAGGATGGAGTATTCTAAACTGCCCTTAAATAAAGACAAATGAACAAATGAACGATTTACTCTGATTATATCCACAGTGTCTCCCATTATGTCATCTCATGCTTTAGCACGATGCAGCACATAAAGAGAAACCAAGGCCTGTCTGCTGGACATTGCTTAGAACCAGGGCTAGAGGCGGGTAGACCCTGGACGGGGTGCCAATCCATCACAGGAAACACACCCATTCACACGCTATGGGACATTTGGGAATGCCAGTTAGTCTAATCTGCATGTCTTTGGACTGTCCAAGGAAACCGGAGTACCTGGAGGAAACCCACCAAGCACATGGGTAGAACATGCAAACTCCATGCACAGTATTTGTTCCCATTTTTACAATTGCGGTAGTCAACATTCACACTCTTATTCAAACACTACGGGCAATCTGGAAATGCCAATTAGTCTAATCTGCATGTCCTTGGATTGTGGGAGGAGACCAGAGTACCCGGAGGAAACCCAAGAAGCACAGGGAGAACATGTAATCTCCACGCACACACACAGACCCCGAGGCTGGACCGTGGAGGTGTGAGGCCACCAAGAGTGACCATGTGATTAGTAAAAAGTTCTCCTTAAACTTTCATTAGGTCCCATTTAGCTAGCTCGTTCAGGTGTATTTACACAAATCAGACGTAGTGCGCCGTGTCTTGAACGCTATTTGTCCGTCAAGCGCTTCAACACATCGGACAAAAATGCACCAACAATGAAGATATATTTGTTGATATATAAAATCACAGCAATGAAGCCATGTCACGATCTCGATTTTAAAGTAATTAAACCTCACTAGGAATTCATTTAACGCGCGTTATTTGCAGTCATTGATTGCTATCACAAATGTTCTTAATGACTCCAAGCAGCACACTGAGTCTTGTGAGTGTTATGACTACATTTAAGTGAAACTAAACATAAAATAAATACTATAAAGACATAATAAAACCCTTATGGAGAGAAACTGCTTCCATGGTCTCTCTCGCTTTCTCTCTCACCCTCTGGACACAAGAAGACACGACACACTTTTCACATTTATTCTTTTACAGTGTGAAACGTGTCTTATTCCTCCTACACTACAGTGTTTCCCAATGAGAACCATTTTGAATTGATTAACAAACATCATTCTTCCCTAATAATCACTTATGCCGAGGCAGCGTTACTGTACTTAAGTACTTATTTTACACATCTGCACTTTATTTGAGAAGTTTTATTAGAGGATATTTTTTACTTTTTACTCTGCTCAAAAGTACAGCAAATCTCTTCACTGCATTTCTGCAAGGCACAGCGTAACATTGCGGCACAACGGCGTAGCGGTTAGCACTGTCGTTCTTCACCCCTATGGTCCAGGTTTGATTCCCACCTTGAGTTCGCATGTTCTCCCTGTGCTTGGTGGGTTTCCTCCGGGTACTCCGGTTTCCTCCCACAGTCCAAAGACATGCAGATTAGGCTAATTGGCGTTCCCAAATTGCCTGTAGTGTGTAAATGAGTGTGTAAATGTGAACCGGAGGTCCTACCACGGTTGTGAAAATGGGAATAAACACAACGGTCTCCACCGGCCTCCACGGCCCCGAGTTGGACTACAGAGGTTCTTAGATGGATGCATTCTGTTCCATAACCACAGCGTTGTGCAGTATTTAAAGCAGGAATTTCGCCACCTGCAAAGTATTTTGCGTGATTATGTGCCTTTCCTTTGAGACACGTCAAATAACGTAACAGGTGTTTGAAATCAGAAGTAGAGGTGTGTGCAGAAAGTGAGGAAAACAGCATGTTCACAATCAAGAAGCGGAGAGAGAGAGAGATTTTGTTATTATGATAAAGACTATTATAAGCTACAGTAATACAGGCCATGTACTTTTAAAACTTCAGTAAATTTGCATGTAAATGAACGACTTCTACTTTTACTTGAGCAATATTTGCCGTAGGGAATCTTTACTCTTACACAAGTAAAATATTTATGTACTTAGTCCAGATTCGTATAACAGCTATTAACCTTCATTCCATCTTCTGCCTTTTTTATTGAAATTACAGGAATGCTAACATATTGGAATTAGCATTAGCATGTTACTGTAAACCTGCTGTTTATGTTTCAGTCTTGCTAAAAAAAGATTTCTACACATGTGAACCGGTGTTGTTGCAGAGATCTCACAGAGCAAACCGAGAGCTTAAAATAGACTAAAATAGACCAGAAACCTTTTAAGGTACATGCCATGTGCTGAAATATTAACTACAGTTTGTTCTTCTGCTTGAGATTCCCACTTTTCATTCAGCAAATTCCCAACCTGAGAGAAAGGAAAAAGACTCCGGTGTTGGAGTTTCACCATCAAATCTGCTTTTAAAGACTTCTGTGTTTCTTCAAGAGGGCATGGGCATCTGCTTTTATGATTGCCCACTCTAACACACACACACACTAGACAAGCCATCAATTTCTAGCCCGTGTTAATGCACCCTTTCAATATTTGATGTTTCTTTATGGAGTGCTGACAATAGAACGAGAAAATGCCAGGCACATTCTGCTGATCTGGTTCAATGGCTCCTGCGTCCATCCTCCTAACCGAGCTCTAAGTATGCGTCTCCTCCGGTGGAGGCTTTTTACCAGGTTCACCAAGGCAAAAAAAGAGGATAAACCTAAGCCGGTTTCTTGTTTATTGCTACACCATTCATTTTTCCAGATGTTTAAAATTTTAAACGCAGGTTAAAGATTATGTATTTGGATTAGTGCACTTATAAATATAAATCTATTTAAATATTACTGTTTATCAGTGTATAAACCGGTTGGAAGTATCTCAACACTAACAATATATAATAAAGCAAAAAAAAAAACAAAAAAAAACGAGGGTAAGTAATGCAAAAGTGGGCTTACGTTTTAACTGACATACATGGTTCAAATTGCACATGCTGGTGGAGTAACTCTCCCTCTACGCAACGACATTACTCAACATAGTCTCATAGTTATAGTTGATGGGCTCTCACTGCATGGTTTGTCTTCAGTGCTGGTTTTCCCTTCTGTGCACATTGCTCTCATCAATGGTGTCGTCCCAGTAAACATTCTGTAGCGCAGTGGGAGACCATCAACAGCAACAAAGGGGATTTTCAAAGAGGATTCGAATGCATGGCTTGTGATGGAGGAATAGTTACTCTACCAACATGTGGAATTTAAAACACCTATGTTAATAAAAAACAAAAATTATACCCACTTTTGCATTACAGTATAGCCCTCGTATTTACGGTAGATGGAAGGCATTAATTTCAATTCAGCTTTATTAATATAGCGCTTTTATTTAGAGTAGAAAAAGTACTGAAGAGGGTCGCGGCGGGCCTGGAGCCAATTTCAAGAGACTTAAGGCACGAGGCACAGTACACCCTGGACAAAGTGCCAATCCATCGGAGGCCACGCACACTACGCACAATTTGGGAATGTTAACCTCATCTGCATGTTTTTGGAGAGAAAACCCAATAAGCATAGACTGCACGCAAACAGACCCAAGGCAGGAATCGAACCCTTGACCCTGGAGTTATGAGGCCACAGTGCTATAACCAGAACTTCACTGTGCCGCCTGCCAATCAAACATTTTTCGTGATATTTATTATCACACGCAGCCAGGTAACTGCACAGCCATTATGGGAAGCCATTAGGGTCAAACACGGTCATATTATATATATATATAAAAAAGCTATTAAAATTTCTAGATTAATCACGTTAACGTGATCAACAGCCTTATTTTAAACTATAACTTTTATCGCTTATATAAAACAGAATGATTTTCAATCGTGCTTTGTTTTGCTTGAACTCATCACTCAGTTTGGTCCACAAGACTAGCATCATGTAGTATGCTAACAAATTAATCAGAATTATGGTTTAACAATTTCAATAATTTTTTTTATTTTTGAATTTTTTTTTTCAGTAACTAGAAATTGACTTCACTGGCATTAGCAAAAAAATATGCTTAGGTTAATAAAGCTAGTTATTGTTAGCAAATTAGTAAAAAAAATCTACCTCAACATGTTTTTAGATAGCGGTCATGCCTAGCGGTAGCGAGGTAAAAAAGACAATTCAATTTTATATACAAGTTTATTTCAGCGTAACTGAGATGTTTTACCAAAGTGGGGACGCTGACGCTCATCCTCACGCTATAGCTAGAGCGCTAACGCTGTGTAGCATCGAACAATGTAATGATTAATGATATCTCATGTTTTTGAAAATGTCTGGATGCAAAAATAGTTCAGTTTGATTGATGTATGTTTTATAGTCACCGGATGAATGAAATAATAACAGAGCTTTAAAAGTTATATAAGATCGAGGTTTAAGATTAACTAAGGATACCACCATCAAGTAAAGTTTAATTATGCTAAAACCATAGAAACTAAGTACAATTACTCCACCCGTTTCTGATTTTTTTCAGTACATTGCGTCATGTCATGAAAATGGCCAGGATTCAGTACAGGGCAAAGATAACACTCTTCCAGCAGGGATTCTGTTGGTTCTTTATTCAGGACCAAGGGTTGGGAGGGAGGTATATCCTTATTAATGTATCATGACTTTAATCAAATTCAGATTAATTATACAAGACAATGCTATGGCCATTTCTTGCGTCTGCTCCTTTTCTTAGTTTTTAACATATGAAATTATTTCTCTTGCTTCCCAGCAGCCATTACAAAAAAAAGAAAAAAAAAAAAAGAAAAGAAAAAAAGAAAAGAAAGAAAATTAAAGAGATGCATCAGAGTGTTTCATAGTCCATGTCAAAAAGAGTCACGTTTTTCTCTAATAAAGTTTACGATTTACCATTTGAGGACTAATCAGTTCAAAGGAGCGTGTCAAGCTTAAAGAAATCAAACAGAACCATTAGTCCACAAATGGCAAATGAAAAGACGTCTGCGTTACGGTTCTGTACTGTATAAGCCTTTATTTGTAAAAAGTCAGTTGGTTAAGTATAACCCTTTTTTTGTACCACATACTGTTACAGTTTGTATTAGTAAAAAACACATTTTGCTCAAACACCTAGAAAAGCTGACGGACACCATTACATTAAATTGGCACTGACAAAAGAAATGGAAATACAACTTTATATTGTACAAATGTTGATTTCATGAAGACAAATCATACCCCAAAATGAATTATAACATCTATATATTAACAGAATAAATAATAATAATAATAATAATAATAATAATAATAATAATATATTTTAAAAAATATTAAAGGAACCAGTACAACACAAAATGTTTTGTTTTTTTAAACTCTCAGGGCATCATGTACAGTAGAAATATATTTCTTTTTCTATGAGAAAAACAACAGCAACAATAAGAATTAACGACTTGTTAAAATACAACAAATACAGGCAACTAGAAAAGAAACAAAATGATACTGAAGAATGATTTCATTTTTGATCAGTGAAGGACTGGTTTCTTTAAAAATAAATAAATAAAATAAATGGAATCATATTCCATTTCATTATGGTTGTGTGTGTTTTTTTTGTTTTTTTTTTTGTTAGGTGGAGGGATTTGGAGATTTGAAATATAATTCTAATTCAGACATTTTTTTTTTTTTTAGTTTTTTTTTTTTACAAAGTCAGATGACCTCTCATCTAGAGGTGTGTCATCCGGTAAAGGCAAAAATTTCATCAGACCTGCAGACCTGTCTTGCATTCACATAACTCAAGCTCTTTTTTGCAAAAACTAGGAGATGTTCATCAGCCAAAAAATAAATAAGTAAATAAAATCGTACATGCTTCCTTTTCTGGTTTACTGGGTGCATTTATTTATTTATCTAACTATCTATCCATCTTTAATTATATTTATATATAAAATCAAGAAAGGATGAAGATGTGCATATTCCTTTATTATTATTTTAATTATTATTATTATTATTATTATTATTACTAAATATATTTTAGCCATTCGCTTCTTTGCTCTTGTAAAATTGACTCTTTTGTTGTAAGTGTAGATTGTTAAGTTTGATCTCTTTCCATAAAGAGTGCAAGTAAAAGCACCGTAAAAAAGCAAAGTTAGATCAGTGTTTGTGTGTCAAGGTGAACATGTGAACATTTTTAAAATTAGAACAAAACAAAACAAAAAAAAAAACCCTTTCAGAAAAAAAAAAAATTAAGTCATGCAAAACAAAACCGGTATTTTTTTTCCTGTAAATTTTTTTTTAAATCCTTTGACGATTTTTTTTCGGAGGTTTCGTTTGCAGAAGTTAATGCAGGTGCTGCAAAAGCTGTCCATGCCAGTCGCAGTGAGGCTAGCTGTTACTACCAACTGCCCTGTTTTAGTTCATGCATTAAGAAATATAGATGAAAGATCATATTTACAATACAATTCACATGTAATTACACATATACACAAGAGGCAAGAAAAATTCACATTGAAATCAGTTCAACAGTTTTTTTTGTACTTCCTTTTCTGATGTTTTGTGGCAAAAAAAGAAACAAAA